>NW_007248750.1:135087-151229 GCF_000164805.1 Carlito syrichta
AAAAAAAAAAAAAAAAAAAGAAGATGAAGAAGTAATAAGAATGAGATAAAGATATGTACTAACACGCTGAGATTTCCAGGATATTATTATTATTATTATTATTATAAAAAAGCAAGTTGAAAACATTCCAGACCAGGGTGTCTCAACCTTGTCACTACTGACATTTTGGGCAGGATAATTTTTGGTTGTGAGGACTATCCTGTGTGTTGTAGGATGTTTAGCAGCATCCCTGGCCCACTAGATGCCAGGAGCACCTCTCTCCCCAGTCATGATGATCAAAACCGTCTCCAGACATTGCCAAATGTCCCCTGAAGGGTAAAATTACTCCCCCTCCCCAGGAAGGACTAGCCTAGACAGCACACGGGATGACTATGTAAACAAAAGCAAACACCAAGCTGGCACTTCTATAGGTACTTAGGTAAATTTGAGGAAGTATGGAAAAAAGTCTGGAAGGAGAGTCTACAGACAGGGAGCTGGGGTTATCGCTGGGGAGGGATGGGAGGGAAGAGAGACCAAGGGAGACTTTTGCTTCAAGTGTATTATCTGCATATTTGGCCTGCGAATGAATGCATTTGTCTAATACTTGCATGATAAGAGAGAAAGAAGGGGAGAGGAGGGGAGGGAGGGAGGCAAGACAATCGCAGAAGGCAGGACCCTGTCTGCTGTCTTTTTCCTCTCTGGTCCTCAGTGTCCCCAAAGAGAAATAAAGGAGCTGCAAAAGCAGGTCTCTAAAGGCCCCTCCGGCCCTGCCCTCAGCTGAGGCAAGCCCCAAGGTGACCCGGCTCCCTTCCTCCCTGTTGTCCTTCACACACAGTCCAGTCGTTGCACAAAGAAAAGCAGTGCTTGGACTTCCAGCTCCCTCTCAGCAGCTCTGATTATTCCTCCCTGGTGGGGAGGGGAGCTTGAGGCCTGGTCAGCCGCCCAGCTCCATGCTGAAGACTTGCTTGGGGCTTGATTAAATAATTACACAGAACCTACTGAGTAATCAGGCCGTCTCAAGAAGCAGGGAGCACCTTCAGAGGGAGGCCCCATTAGTGATGTGGGGGCGTGTGCGTGTCTGTCTCCTGCCCATGATAAAATTATCATCAGAGGCTTCATTTACAAAATATATCCATATCCCCCAACTCCTTCCATGGCCTCCCAAACCCAAAGATGTGGGTCATGGAACCCCCACTCCACAGCTCAAGTAAACAGACTCAGAGGGCTTTGGGGTTCAAGGTCCCACAGGGGTGCGGATGCAAGTCCAGCTCTGGCGACCGCCACAGGGTGCTGATGGCAAAGGGGGCCAAATGCGAGAACATGCACACAGAGCAAGGACAAGGTTCGGGACTGAGAGACCCAGGGAGAGGTTTTGTTTGTTTTTGTTGTTTTCCTTCCCTTCTAGAATTGTTTCTCTCCATTCAATTTTGGAAAACACGGCCCAGCATGGGGATGAGGTGTGGAGCAGCTGCAGCCACCCCGGTCTCCCACTTACTCAGGCAAGGGGGGCTGCCAGGTGGGGAGGAGGATGACAGCAGTCCTGAGGCTCTGCTCTCAGGCCTGGGGACAGGGACCTTCCCTCCTGCAGGGAGCCACCCGCCCCCCACCTCCAGGATAAGGGCACTCCTTCCCACTGAGCGCCTGGTTTAACTGGAAAGATAAATAACTGGCTAACAAGAGGTGACACCGGGGCTCTCCTGGCCCACAGGGCCTGCTCCTGAGATGCCTGCCGGCTGCTCACGGCTTGGCCAGCTACCCTCAGCAGGCCCCATTGGCTCATTGACGCTGGAGCAGCCCAAATTCATTAATAATGATTAGTCTCTCCTCACAAAGAGGCGCACAATCAAAGCACCGTTAAAATTAAGTGCTGGCGGAGTGGGGGCAGGGAAGGAACGGGCCAGAGCTGAGCATGAATCCCCACAGGACCCTGGGGCATCTTGGCCGCAGAACCTTGAGGGAGTCTCATTTCACCCTGGTGTCTAGGCTCAGTTTCCTCATCTCTGAAACTGAGGGGCGTATGTGGCTGTGGTGTCAATGACACTGTGAATGGAGCACCCAGCAGGAAGAAGCATGAGGTGGCCCTGCTCTGAAGGTCCCAGCACCATGACCCTAGGGGGAGGTGATGGAGAGGACCAGGGGGTAATGCCAGCACGCTCAACTGGATCCCTGGACAGCCACTCCTCACGGCCCACTGCCCCCACTCTGGCCCCTGGGTAACTGCCCAGTGCTGACCTCAACCGGGCTCCACACCCCCAGGGCACAGCCCCAGCTCTGCCCCGTTCTGGTCTCTGGGCAGGAGCAGCAGAGGCATCGGGACACTCAGGACAGCCCTGGACCTTGAAGGGGACTGTACCAGACAAGGCTTCCCAGCCCTCAGCGGCTTCTGGGCCCTCAGTCTTCCCCTGCTCTTGGGAGGATGGCATCTCAAGGGGGCCTCAGGTGCAGAAAGATGGCCCAGGTGTCCCACACCCACTGACTGACCCTCCAACGTCCTGGGTGGCAAGAGGCCAGGACGCAGCCCTCTGCTGCGCACCAGGACAGCCAACACAGAATCCCACACATGGGCAGCTGAGAACTGCACCCCACCCACTTTCTCAAGAAACAAAATTCAAACAGGAAAACGAAAGGGGGCAAAAGAAGAAAACAGAATCCTGCAGCCGGTCCCACAAGGTCCAGGGCTTCCTTGGGAGAAGGGGAGATGCCAAAAACCCCAGATGTGCTGATCCCTAGGTTTATATGGCGTCTGAGTCCTCCTGAGGACAGGAAATGAAATTTTACAAAGGCGCCTATTATGTGCCAAGCGTGTGTTACTTCATACAACCACCACAAGGACACCACAAGGCTGGTATTAGTCATTCCTGTTTTTAAGGGAAAACTCAGAAAGATGAAGAGATTTGTCCAAAACCACAAGTCTCAGACCTTCATGGTGCCAAAGCCAAGATTCCAGCCCAGAGCCTCGGACTCTGACCCGATCCTTCCTGCTCTTCCACGTGGCCACCACGCACCTGATTCTCGGGGATGGGGCCTGGTTGGTCAGAAGGCACCTTCTCCATGCTGACAACAATAGCGGTCATGGCTAACACCTTCCACACTCCTCCCGGGTACCTGCTGCAGTCCACAGGGCACTCCATCCTCCCCAAAACTCAGCCAGGCCAGGACTATCATACCCATTTGACAATGAACACACTGAGCCACAGGGAAGTTAGACCCTTTGTGAAGGGTCACAGGATAAGGCCATGGCAAAGCCAGGACTCTACTTGATGGACAGATAACTCCACAAGGGCAGGTCAGGCAGTGTCTGGTTTTGCTCCCCACTGGGCCCCACTGGGCCCCATTGGGCTTAAAAAATGTTGGCTGGATAGGGGGATTGGCAGAGGGAAGGAAGGATGGACAGATCAGCACAGCAGTGGAGGAGAATGAGTAAGAGGTGGCCTCAAGAGCCAAGCAGACAGGGTTCAAATCTCAGCTTTGCCACCTGCAAGCATCTTACCTTGCCTCTGCATCTATTTGCATATCTGAAATGAGGATGACAACAGTTCTCCCCAGCTGGGGTCCTTGAGAGAAACAAATGAGTTCACACGCAGCCTGGCGCATGGTGAGTGCCCTGTACACGTGGGCGAATGGTGGACAGCTGGACTAAAGCCCCAACTGGTCCACAGCCCAGCCCCATGGTGTCCCTCTGAAGCCACCAGCAGGGGTCAGTCCCCGCATCTGCACAAGACTGCGTCCCTCCTGACCCTGGTCTGCCTGTTACTTTCCATCTGGGCTCCCCTGGTCCTCTGTGATCCAGACGCCCACACGCAGAGGATACAGACTCCCAGGCTAGCCCCGAAAGGGTCTCCAGCCTGGGAACAGTGAGCTCCCATCACTGAGAAGTTAGAGAGTGGGACGGCCACTTGGGGACCTACAGACAGGATTTTGGCTGGAAGGGAGGCTGGAAGCCACTTTGAAGTTGTGTGCCAGCCGACGGGCTGAGCATCACCGTTGCCAATGACCACAGCGCCACCTGGTGGCCACATTGGAGATGGCCCAGCTGGCCCCCAGGGCGGGACACGTTCTACTAAAACACAGGACAAAGTCCTGCCCAGAAGCTTATCACAACGGGGGCATTTGAACTTTCAACAAAGGAATTGAGGCCCTAATACCAAGGACTTTGATTGATTGTTTTCACGCAATCATATCACTGAAGTCTACTAGCACTCTGAGAAAGATATCATCACTGAGCTCAGAGATGCTAAGTTACTTCCCCAAGGCCACACAGCTGATTCCACTACCTGCCCTCCTGATCACTAAGCCTTGGAGAATTCAGTGAGAAAGAAAACCAGCACCCCAGGCCCTATCTCCCCAACTTCCCCTTCCCACCCACTCTCTCCCCACTGTCCACCACTACTTCCCTCCCCTCCCTCCAACCAAGAAGCTTACAAATCTAGCTGCAGGAACAAACAGAAATCAGAAATTCATTCACTAAGCACCATATGTCAAGCACTGGTGCTAGGAATGCCATGGTGAAGAAGGTGACCGGGATCCCTGCTTGAATGAAGCTTGAGGGGAAGAAGGACATTAATCAAATAATCACACAACTAAATATACAACAGTGACAAGAGACATGAAAAATAAATGATGGGTTCAGAGACCCACAATCAGGGTACCAATTGCCCTAAAGAAATGATGTATTGTGCTGCCAGCTGAAAGATGACCGGGGCTTACCCAGGCAAAGAGGCACTAATTTTTCGTGGACAAATAAAAGTGTGTGTGTCTCCCACTGGGTTTTCCTCTTTTGTTACATATATATATAAATCCATAAACAATATACTGGCTATACACTTTTGCGCTTGTTTCCTGACTTCACGGTTTTCCAGTTCTTTGCATGTCAATACACAGAGACCATTTGTTTTACCTAAGGAGGCTGTCACACCACTGACATCTGCCATACGCACCACGATTTATTCATCTGTGCCCTGCTAATGACACTTGGGTTGTTTCCAAATTTTCACCCCTATAAACTGCTACAGTTAACATTCTCCAAGCCCATGACTCTCATAGTGCATGTGTGTAAGAGTCCCCTGTGACACGTGTCCGTATCATCTTAGATACATGTCAATATCACTCTGGTGGGGACGAAAAGAAAATCATTTTCTGTTACTACGAAGTTTATACAAAACAAAGTCACTTGCTAGTTCATTCACCCTGGCTGAAGCCAAGTTAAGGTTCTAAAACACATTTGCCAAAGTGTTTTACACTTTTCTACAGACCTTGTATCTTTCTTTCATTTTCTTTTATAATTTTTTCCAAGACAGGCAACTTGTTAGGACATACATGTAAAGGGTTCTAAATGCTAATTGCTTTAAATAATTTGTTTCACAGACATTTTGGCTTCCTGGTTGCAGGATATCGGGCTGGCTGGTCTTGGGGTTGATGGCACCAACAGTTACATATAACCTGCAGATGCATGCTTCCAAGAGGTGGGTGGTACCTGGGAGGGGTGATGTACATTTCTATCCCAGGGTGGACTAGTTCGCATGTTGTCCAGCCTGTGAGGCGCTTCCTGTGATTACCTGAGCTACAATGAACTAAAAATTGAGCTTGTATATGATCCAGCAATCCCTCTTCTGGGAATATACCCAGAGAAATATAAATCGCTCTACTAAAAAGATACCTGAACACCCATGTTAATTACAGCACTATTCACAATAGCAAAAACATGAAACCAACTCAGATGCCCAAAGTGGACTGGATAAAGCAAACGTGGCACATATTCATGATGAAATATTATGCAGCCATAAAGAACAAAACCATGTCCTCCTAGCAGCAACATGGATGCAGCTGGAGACCATCCTACTAAACGAACTATCACGCAAACAAAGAACTGAATACTGCATGTTCTTACTCATAAGTGGGTCCTGATCGCTGCTGACAGGAGCTCATGCCTGGGATCGGCACGTGCTGGACACTGCTAGGGGAGGGAGGGAGAGAAGAAGTACGGGGAGCATGTGACAACACACTGGGTACCAAGTCTACTACCATGGGGAGAGAGGGCCCGCGAGAAGTCCAAACTTTACCTGTACACAATTTACTTCGGTCGTAAATTCTCTCACGTACCCCACAACTCTAAAATTTGAAAGAAACCTGAGCTAGCCAACACAGTTTCCTGTTGATCCCCGCACCTGGAGCCATGTAAACTCCATATTGAAGGCTTCCAAGCATCAGGTCTATGGGAGAAATCAACACTGACCTTGAGCTCTGTGAAGCGCACAGTGGTCTGCCTGGGGTCTGGCAGGTTCCCACCTCCATATTCCCACAGCTCCCCAAGGACCCTTCATTGCACACGCTGCAATATAATCCTGTGAGGTGTGTGCGTATGTGGCCTTTTAATGTCCTGCTACCTTCTAGAACTGTAAACCCCATGAAGGAAGGAGCTGTATTCACTTCTGTAACAGGACACGTAGTAGGTGCTTGGAAAATAACTGGAATAAGTAAAAGAATACATGGATGCCCGGGCTCGGTGGCTCAGCCTGTAATCCTAGCACTTTCGGAGGGCGAAGCAAGTGGATTGCCTGAGTCCACAGGTCGAGACTAGCCCGGGCAACATGGCAAGACCACGTCTCTACAATAAATTAAAAATTAACCAGGCATAGTAGCGTGCACCTGTAGTTCCAGCTACTTGGAAGGCTGAGGTGGAAGGATTGCCTGAACCAGGCAGGTTGACACTGGGGTGGCCATGAGTGTGTATACCATGGCACTCCAGCCTGGGTGATGGAGTGAGACTCCAACTCAAAAATAAAAATTACGAAAAAGAATACATGGATATCCTCTCAGATAAGACCTCGTGGGTCTCCTCCCAGAGACCTTAAAACATTTGTAAAATGTTTTATAATTTACAAGCACCCCCCCCCATGGTGATCCCTTTTCATTCCCCCCTACCACCCGAGGAGTAGGTGCTGTTACCACCCCCATGGTACAGGGTATTCATTTTCTGTCTCTGAAATAACACATTAACACAACCTCACGACTAACATAACACCAATTTATCATCTCATAGTTCTAGGGGTCAGGAGTCCAAGACAGGTCCCACGGGCTGCAGTCGAGGTGACAGCAGGGCTGCGTTCCTTTCGGGGGTTCCTGGGAGGATCGGTTTCCCCGCCTGCTCCAGCTTCGAGAGGCCACTCACGTTCCTTGGCTCATGGCCACTTCCTCCGGCTTCAAAGTCGACAACGATGCACCTCCCCAGCTGACGCCCGGAGGGGTTCTCTGTATTTAAGGTCGCCTGTGATTAGATTGGGCCCACCTAGCTACCCCAGGGTAATCGCCCCATCTCAAGGTCTATCATTTTCATCGCCTGAGCACGTAAGGAAACATAATCACATGTAAGGTGACAGAACATAATCACAAGTTCCAGGAATTGGGATGTGGACCTCTTTGGGGTGGGGACTGGCATTATCCTGTCCAGGACACATTTAGAAACAAAGAGGTGAATTAACTAGCCCTCCTCACCCAGCTTGCGACGGGTGTAGTGATGTTCAAAGCCAAGTCTTTCCGGCCACAAAACCTGAGCTCTTTCCCCTCTTGCTGCTAATGTAAATATCCGGAGTCTCCAGACCCATTTTCCGGAAACAGGAAAGGACACATGGGCTCAGTCTCTTTAGGGTAAATACACATTTTATTTACGTTTCAAAAAAAAAAGAAAAGATATGTTTGTCTGGACAATGGGATCGTGTGGGAAATCTTTCTCCTTATTTCTTCTTAGGACCATAAATACACGTTTTTCAACCGGAAGGGAAAAGATTACCCCGCATCATTGGTGGGGGGGGGAAAGGGGGCCATGGCTCTCCCACCGCGAAACCCGATGCCTCTCTCTGCAATTACACGCATGGCCAGCAGATGGCGCAGCAGGCTCACAGCAAGTCTTTCCCACCCCCCCCACCCCCCATCCCTTTTAGGGGCGGCAGGGGTGGCAGTTGCAGAGGTCTTTCCCTTCTGTTTTCCAAAACCCACTCTCAGAGGAAATGCCCAGAGAGACCCCAGCGGGCAAGGCAAGGGGCTTCCCCCAGCCTCAGGACAGCCAGGTTGAGGGTCTGCCCTACTTCATAACCCCATCCTCTGAGCTAGGCACAAGGACCAGCCATCAAGCCAGCAGGACTTGAGGGAAAGGGTGAGCTGCAGGGCCACAGGAGGCGGGAGCTGCTAGGTTACGGGATGCTTAAGATGGTTGGGCACCCACTGCACTCCAGCCTAAATGACAAAGTGAGACCCTGCCTAGAAAAATAAATAACTACTCTCAACACAAGGAAATCATAAATGTTTGAGGTGAGGATCTTATTTGATCATTTCATGTCGTATACATGTACAGAAATATCACACTGTACCCCATAAATGTGTATAATTGCTAAATGTCAATTAAAATAATTATAACAATTTTTTAAAAGATGGCCAGGCATGTTTGCTTTTTCACACATTTACTACTACGTCCTGTCTTCCCTGTGGCCCAGTATGGAACTTGACATCAAATCCCAGCACAGTTTTTTAAATCTCTCCAAATTCCCACATTAAAAATAAGCAGGTCAAATTAGCAAAAGCAAAACCCACAGACAATATTCACTTCCAATGAGGTGATAAGGTCTCCCCATGAACAGCAAAGCACAAGCTAGGGAGCACACCTTCCCTAGCCACCTGCATGTGGGCAGATGTTCCCTGGGGGGTTGTCCCAGATTTGGAGTCTGGCCATTAGTGCCCCTTCCACTGGCCAGCAAAGGGAAACAAGGGGGTATCTGATGGACCTGAGAACAGGAGAATCCAAAAAGAGCTAGCAGGTATTCACTAGAAAGCACAGAGACGATTTGGGAAGAATGCCTGAACCTGGGAGGGGTTTTGCCCAGTCCCACAGCTGGTGAGGACACTCAGTAAAGACTGAGGACCTAGAGCAGGGAGCCCAGTGAGCTCTCAACACTGATCCACCTGGGTTCCATTCCAGGACAGGGTCCTATACTGCTGAAAGTGGGATCAAAATGGAACAGGTCAGGACAATTATAACCAAGGAGGAAATCCAGATAAAAGTGGAGGGAAGAAATTGAGCCAAACCTCAGAAAGCAACCCACCATATTTTCATACACATGAAAGCCACAGGAGAGGGCGCTCTTGAAGCTAGAAATGCCATCCTGACCATCCCCTTCAAGTCAGGAACCTAGTTTCACATAGAAACAAGCATCAGAAAAGTCTTGAGACCAAATCCCATACAAAGTTTGTTTCGACAAAAGGAGAATAAGAAGCAAAATCACATCCTTACAAACAGAAAAAGCATGCCAGCAAGACAGTTCTCAGAACAGATCAAAACTGTAACCTTCTATTTCAAATGACCTAAAAAGTATTTTTAAATTGTGCAAGATGTGGAAGAACAACATAACTCAGAATTCGAAAATAATAAAAATAAGGTGACATAACTCAAGAAAGGATTAGAAATACAAGGAAAAAATCATTTTAGAAATGAAGAGTAACTCAAAGGAACACAAAAGCAAAGGAACACAACCTTAAGATAATGCCTTAAAAGAAAAGGGTGAAAAGGAATAAATCTTTTAAATCAACAAGAAATGAAGAAGGAGATTTTCTAACATAGTCTAGAGAAATTAACAAACACTGAAATTCAGCAAAGAAGTTTCAATCTGTAAATGAGTCCCTAAAAAAAAAAAACCAAAGCAAAACAACAGAACAAATACTAAAAACTAATACAAGAAAACTTGCTGAAATTTTTACAATTAAAATTACACATTGAAAGAGCATACTGTAAACCTGAAGACATTAATCCAGAAAAATGAGACACATTCAAGATATATTTCTAATAAAATTACAGATTTCAAGAAAAGAAGGGGAAGAATTCTTCAGACATCCAGCCAAAAAAATAAATAAATAACTGGTTTATAAGGAAAAATAAATTACATTAGCATCAGAATTTTTTCAAGAGCAATGCTTTGTACCGGAAGAAAATTGAGTAACTATGTTTAAAATATTCAAGAACTAAGAATATGTTAATAATTTCATGTCCAGCAAAACTGACTTGAAAGTATAACAGGCACAGGCAAATTGCTATTAACATGAAAGAACTTAAAGAATATTGTTCTCATGAGCCCTTCCTGGAAATGTATTAGAGAAAAAGCTTCAGACAATCAAAATGACTAGAAAGACAAAAAATTACATAAAAAGGATTGGTAGTGAACATTAGCTATGCAATTATTTACACAACTCGGACTAAAAAGGAATCATGGAGGAGAGGAAATACACATAATGGCTGTATGCCCTGACAATGTTTCCACAAGACCACTTATAAAATATGGATAGTGGAAGAGCATATACTTAAAAAAAAGATTTTTAAACTGTTTTCAGAAATTATATTGTTGATGGCATACTGTTGTCATTTTTGAGACAGTTGTGTGTAATGTCAGATAAAAAACATAAGTAATTATAGAATGACTTTCTTTTTTGAGTCAGAGTCTCACTCTGTCACCCAGGCTAGAGTTCAGTGGCATGCTGATGACCACTCAGCCTAGACTGCTGGGCTTAGGCAGTCCTTCCACCTCAGCCTTCCAAGTAGCTGGAAATATAGGCACGCACTACCATGACCGGCTAATTTTTTATTTATTACAGAGACAAGGTATTGCCAAGTTCCCCAGGCTGGTCTCAAACCCCTGGGCCCAGGCAATCCTCTCACCTCTGCCTCCCAAAGTGCTGGATTACAGACAAGAGCCTCTGCACCTGGTCTATAGAATATTTTAATTATATCATCTCCTATAACCTTGAGGATCTGATTCGCAACATAGAGGAAAGGAGGGATGTAACATAGACGAAATTAAGGAAACAGGTAATATAAAAGAGATTAGGTGGAAATCCTAAATGTGAATTGAAATTACCAGTATAAACCTGGGGTACTGTCTTCCTGGTTTCTGGCTGAAGGGTGTGCATGTGATAAAATATATTTCCTAATGACTGAACCAGTAGCCATGTGTACCCCTAGTACCCAGACAGTGGTCATGAAATCCCGTTTTCCATTTAAAAATAAAAAGGCTTCCTGGAGAAAAGGCCTATTTCTGGTCTGGAGCAGAAAATGATAGAATGAATCTGGGACATTTTGTCATGCAGAAAGTAAGGCAGCTCTCAGAGATGACAAGGTTTACATCAAAAGGACTCAAGAGCCAATCTAAAGAGGGTCTCACTGGTCAAGAATAGGACAATTGGAGCTTCAAAAAGATTAATTCTTGTCATTGATTATAGTCCATCAAATATATTTAAACCCTAGAGCTCATGATGTGGGGGGGGAGTCATTGGTTTCCTTCAGAGAATGACAAAGAACCAATTAATTCTCTTGAAAGTTGGTAAACAGTCAGGCTCAGTGGCTCAGCCTGTAATCCTGCGCTTTGGGAGGCTGAGGTGAGTGGATTGCCTGAGCCTGCGGGTTCGAGACCCGCCTGGACAAGTTGGCGAGACCGCATCTCTACAATAAATCAAAAATTAGCCGGGCGTGGTAGCGTGAGCCTGTAGTTCCAGCTACTTGGAAGGTTGAGGCGGAAGGATCGCTGGAGCCCAGCAGGTCAAGGCTGCAGTGGCCGGGAGCGGCCACTGCACTCCAGTCTGGGCGACGGAGTGAGACTCCAACTCAAAAAAAAAATAAAATAAAATAAAATAAAATAAAATGTTGGTAAACAAAAGGAAAGAAACAAACATGTATCCTGCCATTCTTATATGAACTGCACACAGTGTGACAGAGTAGATGAGGCAAGAGACACTTTCTAAAAGTTTTCCTACTCGTAAATGGAAAAAGAAGTGATAGGACTGGAATGTTATCTCTTTGCAGCCCCCAGTGGATAAACAAACAGACTGATAACAAACATCAGTACAGCCAACATAGACAAACTGCCCAACATGATCTGCCTCCAAACAAGGAACCCAAACCTAAGGAATCTAACCCAAGTCTGGTCGAGCCTCTGGACCCAACTGCCAACTTGCAAGAAGCACAGAGGACAGAAGAACACATGTCGCTGCTGTCAGCAAAACCCACACTGTGGGAAACTCCACAGGCTAAACAGATCACTGACAAAGATAAGGAAGGTTAGAAGGAACCCTGTAGGCCGGCATGGTGGTTCAAGGCTGTAATCCCAGCATTTTGGGAGGCCCAGGTGAGAGGATTGCCTGAGCCCACAGGCGATTTGGGAGGCCCAGGTGAGAGGATTGCCTGAGCCCACAGATCAGCCTGGGCAACTTGGAGAGACTTTGTCTATACAACGCATCAAAAAATTAGCCAGGCGTGGTAGCACACGCCTGTAGTTCTGGCTACTTGGAAGGCTAAGGTGGAAGGATCGCCTGAGCCCAGCGGGTCGACGGTGGGGTGGCCATGAGCGTACCAAAGCACTCCAGCCTGGGCAGTAGAGTGAGACTCCAACACACACACACACACACACACACACACACACACACACACACACACACACACGCACACACACACGCACACACACACAAAGAAGGAACCCTGTAGACGAAAAGAGGCTCTAAAGAGGTATCTTCTTTTTTCTTTAATGGGCAAGTCTAAACAATAGTATGTAGGAATACATGCTTATGTGATAAAGCAAAGTACTGCAAGAAAGTGATTACTATAAAAGTCATGCTACTATTAATAATTAGAGATGGAGGAGTGAGGGGCTGAGATTGGAAAGGAGCACTTGGAGGGAGTTGGAGGGGGTGTTTGCAAATCCTTTTCTTTCTTTCTTTCTTTCTTTCTTTCTTTCTTTCTTTCTTTCTTTCTTTCTTTCTGTCTTTCTTTCTTTCTTCCTTTCTTTCTTTTTTTTTTTTTGACACAAGGTCTTGCTCTGTCACCCAGGCTGGAGTGCAGTGGTATGATCATAGCTCACTGAAGCCTTAAACTCTTGGGCTCAAGCAATCCTTCCTGAGTAGCTGGGACTACAGACACATACCACCATACCTGGCTGATTTTCTTTAAAAGTTTTTTTAGAGATGAGGTCTTGCTATGCAGCCCAGGTTGGTTTTGAACTCCTGGCCTCAAGTGATCCTCTTGCCTCAGCCTCCCAAGTTGCTAGGAAAACAGGTGCGAGTTACCACAAAGTTCTGTTTCTTAACTTGGGTAGTACTTACAAAAAATGTTTGTCTTATAATAACTCATTAAACAATACATTTGTTTTGTGTGATTTTGTGTTTATTTTACAATGTTAAGATATTTTCTTAAAATTGAAAAAACAAGACCAGACTTGGTGGCTCAGCCAGTAATCCCGCGCCTTTGGGAGGCTGAGGTGAGTGGATTGCCTGAGCCCGCGGGTTCAAGACCCGCCTGGGCAGCGAGACCTCATCTCTACAATAAATCAAAAAATCAGCTGGGCGTGGTAGCACATGCCTGTAATTCCGGCTACTCGGAAGGCTGAGGCGGAAGGATCCCCGGAGCCCAGCAGGCGAGGCTACGGTGGCCGGAAACGGCCACTGCATTCCAGTCTGGGCGACCAAGTGAGACTCCAACTCAAAAAAAAAATTTTTTTTAAAAGATTGAAATGACTGAGTGAATGAACAGCCCTAGTAGGTCTCACTGTTCTCTTTTGAAGGTTGACAAGGGAAAACTAAGAGAGGAAAACAGATTGCTCAAGACCACAGAGCTGCTAAGCTGCCCAGCTGGGCTTGAAACCCAAGTGAGGTTCATCTGTTCCTTTAACAAACAGTTGCCAACACCTGCTGAGTTTACTGCTAGGGAAACAGCGGAGTAAAAACAGCTTCCCATCCACCTGCCTTGCATGGACATACAAGGGACACTTGCTGGTCTTGGTACCCAGCTGAGCATAGCCAAAGTATGCCCCAGAGCCTGTCCCCTGTGTAAGGCCCATGTGGTACTCTCAGAAGCAGCAGCCCAGCCCAAGCCTCTTCACCCCAACTCTGGAGATGAAAATGTATTTGAATTCGCCACACCACCTGATGAAGTTTCACTTCTTATTCTCAGGACATCCCTGACTATTCTGTACTCTAGAGAGAAGGGAAGGTCTGGGAAGGGGTCCTTGCCTGAAACTAAAAAGTCAGCATGACCCCCCTCGATACCCTGCCTGGAGAGGGGGCACCAGTGGGCTGGGGCAGATGAGGGGAAGATGAAGCTGGACCATCAGCTCTGCAGGCTGGAGCCCCTTTCTGTGTATCTTCCTTGTCCTCTGGTATCCCCAGAACTTGACACTTGGCCTTGAAGAAATCAGGAACATGATAGATGTTTACTGAATTATTAAGTGAATGAATTTTTTTGTTTGTTTGTTTTTATTTTGTTTTGTTTGAGTTGGAGTCTCACTCTGTTGCCCAGACTGGAGTGCAGTGTCCACTTCCGGCCACTGCAGCCTCAACCTGCTGGGCTCCGGCAATCCTTCTGCCTCTGAGTAGCCAGAATTACAGGCACGCGCCATGACACCCGGCTGATTTTTTGATTTATTGTAGAGATGAGGTCTTGCCAAGTTGCCCAGGCGGGTCTCGAACCCATGGGCTCAGGCAATTCACTCATCTCGGCCTCCCAAAGTGCAGAATTACAGGCTGAGCCACCGAGCCCAGCCTAAGTGAACGAATTTAATAAATCATTTTTATTTATTTCACACAGAGTCCGAAGCTCAATTAATACTTTAAAAATACTATATCGGTTCAGGCTCAGTGGCTCAGCCTGTAATCCCAGCACTTTGGGAGGCCAAGGTGAGTAGATTGCCTGAGCCTGTGGTTTGAGACCAGCCCAGGCAACTTGGCAAGACCTCGTCTCTACAATACATAAAAAATTAGGCAGGCATGGTAGTGTCAAGGTTGCGGTAACCGTGAGCATGCCACTGCACTCCAGCCTGGGCGACAGAGTGAGACTCCAACTCAAAAAAAAATACTATATCATCTTGCATTCTAAAACAGAAGTTATAATAATGCCTACCCTAGAGTCATTGGAAGGCTGGGGCAGAAGGCTCATCAGAGCCCAGCAGGTCAATGCTGGGTGGCCATGAGTGTGCCACTGCACTCCAGCCTGGGCAACAGACTGTGACTCCAACTCAAAAAAAAAAATACTATATGAGCCAGGCATGGTGGCTCATGCCTATAATCCCAGCACTTTGGGAGGCTGAGGTGAGAGGACTGCCTGAACACATGGGTTTGAGACCAGCCTGGACAACTTGACGAGATCTCATGTCTAGACAAATAAATAAATAAAAATTAGCTGTGTGTTGTGGCACGTACCTGTTGTTCCAGCTACTTGGAAGGCTGAGGCGGCAGGATCACCTGAGCCCAGCAGGTCAAGGTTGCGGTGGCCGTGAGCATGCCACTGCACTCCAGCCTGGGTGACAGAGTGAGACTTCAACCCCCAAAAAAGAAAAATACTATATCATCTTGCATTCTAAAACAGAAGTTATAATAATGCCTACCCCTAGAGTCATTGGAAGATTAAATCAGTTAGTGAATATTAAACATTTAGACTGGTGCCTGGCACATACTAAACTCTCAGTAAGCTATTCATGTGAGCTGAAAGTAGGTTTTCTCCTTCCGTGTGGAATTAGGGATCAGCCTGGGACCAGAGATCAAGGGGAGGATAGAGTTAAAATTTAGTATGAGGTTAGGATTAGAGGACCAATTTGTGGTCAGTCAGCATTCAGCTTGTTAACATAACCGTCTATTTGTTTATGTATGGCCCACATTGTTCCAGAAGGATTCAAGGCAGCTTTTAGGAATACCAACGGCAGAAATCAAGAAAAAGAGATATAAAAGTTGCTATGAGCCAAGTGTGGTGGCTCATCCTATAATCCCAGCATTGTGGGGAGCTAAGACAGGATCACCTGAGCCTAGGATTTTAAGACCAGCCTGGACAACATAGCAAGGTGCCATTTCTACCAAAAAATCAAAAAATTGGCTGGGCGTGGTGGCTCAAGCCTATAATTCCAGCACTTTGGGAGGCCGAGGCCAGAGGATTGCCTGAGCCCTCAGGTTCAAGACCAGCCTGAGCAACATGGTAAGACCTCATCTCTACAATAAACCAAAAAATTAGCCGGGTGTGGGAGCACACACCTGTAGTTCTGGCTACTTGGAAGGCTGAGGCAAAAGGATCATCAGAGCTCAGCAGGTCGACACTGGGGTGGCCATGAGCATGCCACTGCACTCCAGCCTGGGCAACAAAGTGAGACTCCAAC
>NW_007248750.1:151249-184488 GCF_000164805.1 Carlito syrichta
AAAAAAAAAAAAAAAAAGAATTAGCAAGGCATGGTGGTACATGCCTGTAATTCTAGCTACTCAGGAGGCTGAAACAGAAATATAACCTGAGCCCAGGAGTTTGAGGCTACCGGGAGCCATGATGGCACCATTGTACTCCAGCCTGGGCAACAGAATTAAACACCAACTCAAAAAAAAAAAAAAGTTGTTATGGACTGAATTTACGTTTGCCCCAAAATTCATATGTTGACGCCTAATCCCCAATGTGATCGTACTAAGGGGTGGAATCTTTGAAAGGAGATTAGGTCATGAAGTTCAAGCTCTCATGAATAGAATTAGTTCCTTATTAGAAAAGACATAAAGCCAGGCTCAGTGGCTCAGCCTGTAATCCCGTGCCTTTGGGAGGCTGAGGTGAGTGGATTGCCTGAGCTTGCGGGTTCGAGACCCGCCTGGGCAGGCGAGACCTCATCTCTACAATAAATTTTTTTAAAAATCAGCCGAGTGTGGTAGCACGCGCCTGTAGTTCCAGCTACTTGGAAGGCTGAGGCGGTAGGATCGCCGGAGCCCAGCAGGTCGAGGCTGCGGTGACCGGGAGTGGCCACTGCACTCCAGTCTGGGCGACAAAGTGAGACTCCAATTCAAAAAAAAAAAAAAAAAAAGAAGAGACATAAGACATAAAGAGACCTCTGTTAACA
This sequence comes from Carlito syrichta, assembly GCF_000164805.1. Classification (NCBI taxonomy): domain Eukaryota; kingdom Metazoa; phylum Chordata; class Mammalia; order Primates; family Tarsiidae; genus Carlito; species Carlito syrichta. The sequence goes on from NW_007248750.1 coordinate 151,924, forward strand.
GATGGATAAGTAGCTAGGTCGGAAGAGAGGGAGGAAGAGAGAGAGAGAGAGAGAGAAAGAAAAAGAGAAGAGAGAATCTCTTCTACCACATGGGGATACAATGATAAAACAGCCATCTACAAACAAGGAAGATACTGGATCTGCCAGCACCTTGATCTTGGATTTCTAGCCTCCAGAACTGTGATAGATAGATAAATAAATAATAAATAAATACATAGAACCGAGTGTGGTGGCTCAAGTTTGTAATCCCAGCACTTTGGGAGGCCGAGGTGAGAGGATTGCCTGAGCCTGGGGGTCAAGACCAGACTGGGCAATTTAGTGAGACCTCATCTCTACAATATATCAAAAAACTTAACTGGATGTGGTAGCACACACCTATAGTTCTGACTACTTGGAAGACTGGGGGCGGGGTGGGAGTGGGGGAAGGATCAACTGAGCCCCGCAGATTGATGCTGGGTGGCTGTGAGCGTGCCACTGCACTCCAGCCTGGGCGACAGAGTGAGACTCTGACTCAAAAATAGATAAATACTTAAATAAATACATAAATAAATTTCATACTAGTCTATAGTATTCTGTTACAGCAGCCTAAACTGACTGAGACAGAAGTGGATGTGGTACTAACCAAGGGCATTCATGCTGGCACCCTGAGGCCCTCTCAGCACAGAGCTGCGATTGGGTAACAAAAATCCTAGGCCTTCCTGGTCACTCTGAAGATCACACTGACAGCCCACAGTGGAGCAGACTCAGCCACAAAGAGTTCTGGTAAGAACTTCAAGAGTTAATCCACTCAAAGGGTTGGCACATTGTAAGTTCTCAACACATGTTTCCTTACTGTCAGTGGACAGGTTGAGCTGGGCCCAGAAGGCCTGTTTCTGAATATGTAGTAAGCAGTGGGGACCAGTGTTTTCTCACTGGCCAAACCAGCGCATTCTCTCCCTGTGAGCAGCCCTGGAGTCAGAGCCAGAATGATGCCATCAGACTGAGAAGGCCAAATCCATTCCATGGGGGCCACCCTGACCAGCAGCTTCCGGGATACTGGCAGTCTGTTGGTTCTAACCTCTTCTCTTCGGAATGTACCTAGACAGGCTCTGGCAGCTCTGGACTCAGACTGACCAAATCCCAGCCCCCAGGACACCTCTTTCCTTTATATAGCTGAATATATCTGGCCAGGTGAAGAAAGGCATATCTCAAATGGTGAATAGGGGCGTGTGGGTGAGGGGGAGAGTTGTATTCCTTTCCTGTTGCTGCTATAACAACTTAATCACTTAAACAATGCATAGTGTGTTACAGTCCTGCAAGTCAGAACTAGTCCAAAGCCAAGGTTCCGGCAGAGCCGCATTCCTCCTGGAGCCTCTGGATAGAATCTGTCTCTGCCTCTTCCAGCTTCTAAAGCTGCCCACATTCCACGGCTCGTGGCCCTCCTCCGTCTTCAAGCCAGCGATTTCATCACTTCTGGTTCTACATCTCTTTCTCTGACTTTGACTGCATGACTGCATTGGGCCCAGTCAGATAATCCAGAATAATCTCAAGATCCTTCACTTAAACACACCAGCAAAGTCCCTTATGCCATGTCGAGGTAACACATTCACAGGTTCCAGGAATTCACTTGCAAAATATCTTTGAGGGACCATAATTCTGCCTACACCAGGGACCTAGTATTATCATTCCTAAGATGCTATGAATCCCCTAACTTTTGCTCTACCAAGAGGGGAAACTTGGAACTAGGAAAACAGTCTAAAAAAGATTTTGGCAAAATGTCTCATCAGAAGATAGAGAAAACACATGAACTATCACTTTGGATCTTTCCAGAATGAACAAGATATGATTATGTACACCTCTCTGTGGTCCCAACATTCACCTGTAATACCAGCCAAGGGGCCAGGGTAAAGGATATAACCAGTATCAAAATCCAGACCACAGAATACTGTGTCAACCTCCATGCTCACTTGTTATTAGAAAGACCCTTTTCTTACCTCCTGAAATCTCAGAAAAGTGATGGCCTTGGGGCCATTTTGAGGTGCTGCTTTCTAGCTCTGCAGAAAGTATAAAATGGATCCAAACAAAGAAAGCATTGGAGGGCCTAGGGTACCAGATCCATGCTCCCCCTCAGAGCCCCAATTCCCACCTTACCTGACTGACAGGCCCTGGGTCTAGACTCCCAGTCATGAAGACCATGCAGAAAGGACGAGGCAGAAATGCCCAGGAAACTCTCCAGCTGCCAGTCTGTGGAGGCCAGCAAAGCTGTGAACCAAACAACTATCACTTCTGTAAAAACAGTTAAAAGCTAAAAGTGATACATCTCCTCTTATTTAAATGGCAGGCTGATTTGACCTCTGCTTACAGAAGACACATATATGGGAAGTGGTCAGCCTTCATAGTCTGAATGGGGAAGTGGTCACACATCAAGATCAGAGCCTAGTCTATTAATCACTGGACAGGAATGTGAAGAGGAAACTGTGTTGGGGAATGGAGACCCTACTAGGAACGAAATCCAGGTTACAATCAAGCATTGGTGCCTGGAAGTTGTCCTGTCTCCACCTGGAGTCTTTGCACCTCTCTGCTCTTAACAGGCTGGACTGATCCTAGCATTTAACTCTCAAAGGCCACATTATTGCTCTCATATCTGAGTTTCTGAGGTGACCATCTCAAGAACTAGCAATTCAAAAATTATAAAGTAAATAATAGGGAGGTGAAGAAATAGAGACAAGGGGGAATAAGAGAAGGAAAACTAAGAGCAATCAGTGATGAAGTTAGTGTAAGCAATGCATTCTACAGAGTTCTAGGTACTTGGAAGCCATGGACCACAAATCTGACTCTGAGCTTCCTAGCAGCCATTGTGAAAAAGAAAATATGAACCATCACATGATTCATAAGGCCTGTTAGCCAGAAGCAAAAGAGTCCCCTTCTTCCTCACAAAATGCCTATTTCTATTATTAAGATATAGTAGCAGGCTGGGCGCAGTGGTTCATGCCTGTAATCCTAGCACTTTGGAAATCCGAGGTGAGAGGATTGCTTGAGTCCAGGAATTTGAGACCAGCCTGGGCAACATAGTGGGACATCATCTCTATAAAAAAATAAAAATTAGCCATGCATGATGGCACACACCTGTAGTCCCAGCTACTTGGGAGGCTGAGGCAGAAGGATCACCTGAGCCCAGGAGGTCAAGGCTACAGTGAGTCAAGATCATGCCACTGCGCTCCAGCCTGGGTGACAAAGTGAGACCAAAAAAAAAAAAAAAGATGTAGGAGAAATTTCTTCTGGGACTCACAGAGAAGCCACTGGGCAGAATGAACATTTTTCTCAGCAAGATCCTGACAAAACTCAGAAACCAGTTTCCTGGGACTGTGAAGTAGTCCTTCATAAGTTCATGAGTTCTAGAGATTAATAAATTTTTGCCAAAATGACTAAAATCTTTTAATTGGGTTTTAGAAGTATTGAGTTGGAACCTTTCTCAATGTCAATAAAGAAATAGCAGGGGCAGTTCCATTAAAATCCCTTCTATTTATTAATAATAAAATAAATACACTTGCATATAAGCTCATCTACATTTCAGACCCTTCCAAAAGTGATACCATGAGTATACACCATCCACAAAGTCTACAATGAATAGTGGGAGGGTGTATGGAGCAATCAGAATACATATACCCTGCATAGGGCATGTACATCGGTATACCCACTTCAGAAAATGAATCGTTAACTTCTAATGAAGCCAAACCAATACGTACCCCATAACCTAGCAATTCCACTTCTAGGTACAGAAATGCCTATCTATGTTCACCAATAGACATACACTACAAGATCCATAATAGCATTATTTCTAATAACCTCCAAGTGGAAATACCCAAATGTCCATTGACAGTAGAATAGGTAACTGAGTTGTAATATAAATTCACACAATGAAATACAGTTGTCCCTCAAAATTTGTGGAGATTGGTCCCAGGACTCCCTCAGATACCAAAATTCATGGATGCTCAAGTCCCTGATACAAAATGGTGTAGTGTTATTTGCATATAACCTATGCACATCCTTCCATAGACTTTAAATTATCCTTAGATTGCCTATAATATCTAATACAAAATAAATGCCATGTAAATAGTTGCTATACTGCATTGTTTAGGGAATAATGATAAGAAAAGTCTGTACATGCCGGGTGTGGTGGCTTAAGCCTGTAATCCCAGCACTGTGGGGGGCTGAGGTGAGAAGATTGCCTGAGCCCAGTGGTTCAAGACCAGCCTGGACAACTTGGTGAGACCTCATCTCTACAATATATCAAAAAATTAGCCGGGCATGGTAATGTACACCTGTAGTTCCAGCTACTTGGATGGCTGAAGCAGAAGGATTGCCTGAGCCCAGCAGGTCGATGCTGGAGTGGCTGTGAACATGCCACTGCACTCCAGCCTGGGCAATGGAGTGAGACTCCGATTCAAAAAAAAAAAAGTCTGTCCATGTTCAATACAGATGCAATTTTTTTTTTTAGAGACAAGGTCTCACTCTGCTGCCCGGGCACAAATATAGCTCACTGCAACCTTGAACTCTTGGGCTCAAGAAATTCTCCCGTCCCAGCTTCCTCAGTAGCTAGAATTATAGGCATGCACTACCACACCCAGCTTTTTTCGAATATCTTCAATCAGTGGTTGGTTGAATCCATGGGTGCAGGAAGCACTATACTAAACACCAATAAGTATGAATCATCAACAACCACACACAGCAATGTGGATAAATTTTACCAACATAATGTTGAGCAAAAGAAGTCAGACACCAAAAAGTAAATACAGTATGATTTCAAATGCATAGAAGTATAGAAGCAGATGAAACTAATAATTGCTGATAAAAGTCAGGGTTGTGGTTACCCTTGGGGAGGTAGTAGTACAGGGGTGGGTCGACAAGAAGGTTTCAGGGGCGCTGGCAATGAGCCTTGGTTACATGGGTGTGTTTAGTTTGTAAACATTCTTGGGATACGGGCACTTTTCTGAATATATGCTACACTTTAATAAAAATGTGTAAAGTGGTATCAAGTCATCACAAACTTAGAATTAGGGGAACTGCTCAGGAGCATCCCTGTTAGACCCCTAATTAGGAGATAGGGGTCTTGGTCTGTGATCAGGGTTAGAGTTGATTCTATGGCCGGAATCTAGGCTCAGCCAGGATAAGACTCCATGTGGATCCAAAGTCGAAACTCAGCTGGGAACTGGCCCAGGCCTCGAGGGAGTGCTCAGTGAGTAACCGCCACCTCTGCTCCTTGTCCTCAGCTGGACTGCTGCCATTTCACGTTCTACCACTTGATGTCTCCACTCAACAAATTGCTGAGTGAAGAGACAGGGCTGGCTAAGAGCTGTCTAGATGCCTACTGGCCCTGAGGTGGGATAGTTGGAGGCTGCTGCTCAGGGAAAGACAGAAACACCAGAGAATGAATCAGAGTAGTAGCAGGGCTGGTCCAGCTGGGACTGGGATCCTGGCCTCTTAGAACAGGGGGTAGCCATGGGGACCACAAAGGCAAGCCTGGCTCAGAAATCTCCTATATTTTGGCAGCACTGGTCAGTCATTCACCCAATGCTTCATGAGCTCCTGCTCTGGGCTAGGCGCTGAAGATTCAATGGCAGGCAAATAGGGCACAGTTCCTGGCTTCACGGAGCTCACATTCAGGCTCACACCTCCTCTTTCCTTTCCAGCTCTCTCTGCCCAGCACACAAGGCTCCCTCCAACCCAGAAGAACCTGCAATGTTAGAATCCACACCCGATCCACCACCAGCTCCTCAGCCAGGATCCCCCTTTCTTTGTTGTTTGTACTTCTCACTAGGACAGATGTCCAAGGAGCAAGGGCCTTATCTGTCTTGTAGAATCTGGTGTCCTTAGGGTCATGCCAAGAATAGATGACCAACAAACATTCACTGAATGAAACTTAGTGATGAGGTCATCATCCCTACAGAACTAAGCAGAACAGTGCAGAGGGACTTCCTTGGGGTCTGTGGTGCCCAGCTCTCCAGTCCTTTCAATTCTGAAGGAAGCCTCTGACAGGGCTGTTTGTGGGGTGGGTATAGGCACCTGAGTAGGACTGAAAGCTAGAGGTTTCAGGGCTCGGAGGGCTGCAGGGCAGAAGGTGCTGTCAGCCCAATTCACAGACACTGAGCAGTTCTACTTCCCCCTTTTCAAAAGTAAACACAATCGGGGAGGGAAGAGATAGGCCTCTGCACCACCACTTAATAGGCCAAAGGACCAGCTATTAAAAACAAGAAGCAGGAGTCAACAGAGAATCAAGAGGAGGCAGCTGGGAGTGACTTGTCTGCCTCCAAATCCAGGGAGCCTGCCAGCCACTTTAACCCAACCTAGGTAGATGACAAAGGACAAAGAGACCAGCTTGAATGAGGCCTGCTGAGATCCTGGGAAGGAAACCTAGAGAATGAGGCAGGGCGTGACTTTGGGGAAAAGAGGCTGAAGGGAAGGGGATAGTAGAGCTGAAGCTGCATGCAGGCAGATGCTCCCTGGAGGAGGAAAGAGGGAGCAGGAGCCTGAGACAGAGACTTGGATGGTCCCAGGAATGTGTCCTGAAAGTCCAGGACTTTCAGAGGACCAATTTGGGCCCATTTCATTGGGTACCAGAGATGAGGGTACTAGTGAAATGGTCTGAGTAACAATCTGCTGCTATCTCTCACAGCCAATCAGAGACAAGAGGCATAGACTGGGAGAAAAGGGAGTGTTTAATTTCCATAACTAGGTTATAGGGAGACACGTTGGCATCCTTACCAAAAAAAAAAACCCACTCAAAGCAACACAAGTGCATTTCGATATTTATACCCAAAATCCACAACCCTTTGCCTACCCTGAGTTCAAAGACTATGTGCAGTTTTAGCATGACTCAAGATTTACATGAACATTTTTGATACATGACCACTGATGTGACACAAAGTCTCCTGGTCATGCTGACATTTTAGATAACATTTTGGGAATTTACAATATTTTTTTACAGCTTTTCAGAGGAAGGGGCAGACAATTACAATATTTGGAAGGAAGAGAAAGTCACATTTAAAATGATAATTTTCAATTATTTTAAAAGATAATTGTAACAATCTTCTATTCCCAGTGCCCTGGTCTAGAACAGTCTAATGTCCTCATATTCACAGGATGGAGGGGAGGGGGGTAGGCAATGCTCACTTCAAGCTTTTAGAGACACTTCTGTTGGCCTTGGACCTGTCCGCTGATTATTAGGTGGTCTGGCTTACCAGCTGTTTCTTCTTCATCACCGGCAATGGCTTACTGGATGAGATTGGTGAGTTGGACAAGGCTGTGCTAGGACAGGAGAAAGGGGGGTGAGGAGAATAGGAAAAATGTACACTCAAATTTAAGCAGCTTTTATACTCAGCTCAACTCAATTACAAAAAATAGTTTCTTAATACAGGTTTTTAATGTTTTTTCTAAATGACTTCTAATATAACCAAAATAATATCTTTTCAATCTGTAACACTAGGATGGACCTCCAGTGCCAAGGTCTACATCCTACCACCCCATGCATGCCCAACCAACATTTCCAGCACTGTCCAACAGAACTTTCTACAATGATGGAAATTTCTATAGCTATGGTAGCCACTAGCTAGGTTTTCTAATATGGTAGCTACTAGCTATATATTTTCCAATATGGTAACCATTAGCTTCACGTAGCTAATGCCTACCATATTGGACGGCACAACTCTGGACTCACATGTAAGATGAACAAAGTCACCTCCCAATATTTCTTTTTTTCCTCCCTCTCCTTCCACTCTTTCACTTCCTCCTCTTCTTGTGTCCTAGGTTATCAGTCAATAACTATGTTATAATGAGTTTGAATTTTATAGGTCATAAGCTCATGTAAAATGAATGTATAAAATACCTCATTTTTCAATCACTGAATTTTTCTAACTCGAGTGCCCATCCTGCCTAGTGGCAGAGATTTACTCTAAATAAATTCAGATCTAATGCAGTGAAGGGAGGGCTTCAGAGTGCATCTAAGTGCATTCCCCCAGAGTGCATCTAAGTCTTGGGTTCTCCTATTCCTACCATTCCTACAGAGACAGGAGGAGCAGGTTTAGAGACCCTTCTCAAAGACACACACTAGCATCTAACTTTACTGTTTCCACCTGCCCAGATACTCCCATACTTCCTAACCCCTGGCTAAGAATAATGAAAGCTAACATTGATTGAACACCTCCTAGGTACCAGGAATAGTCTAAGCACTTTAAAACCACTAACCCTTTCAGTCTTCCCAATAACCCTCTGAAGTAAATATGAATATTATTCCCATTTTGGAGATGATAAGCTGAGGTAAAGAAAGATAGTGTGAAAAAGCTCACACAGAAAGTATTCTTGTTGAGGTGACAGATGTGGTTTTTTGTTTTGTTTTTGGCTTTTTTTTTTTTTTTTCTCTCACTCTTTTACCCAGGCTGGAGTGAAGTGGCATGCTCACAGCCACCGCAGCCTCATCCTACTGGGCTCAGGAGATCCTTCTGCCTCAGCATTTCAAGTAGCTGGAACTACAGGCGTGTGCTACCATACCTGGTTTTTTTTTGTATTTATTGTAGAGATAAGGTCTCATCAGGTTGTCCAGGCTGGTCTTGAACCCCTGAGCTGAGGCAATCCTCTCTTGTTAACAGCCTTGGCCTCCCAAAGTAATGGGATTACAGGCTTGAGCCACCATGCCCAGCCTGATAGATGTGTTAATTAGCTTGATTTAATTATTTCACCTTGTATTCATAAATTATAATGTCACTTTGTACCCCATGAATGTATACTGTTAAAACTTATCAATTTACAGCCGGGCTCAGTGGCTCAGCCTGTAATCCTGTGCTTTGGGGAGGCTGAGGTGAGTGGACTGCCTGAGCCCACAGGTTCAAGACCCGCCTGGGCAACTTGGCAAGACCTCATCTCTACAGTAAATCAAAATTTAACCGGGCGTGTTCTTGGGCTAGTACCTCAAAAGCCAATACTACATATGCATTTACCTTGTAATATTGCTTCTAGGAATTGATTCCCAAAATATACTGCAAAAGTCTGACACAGGACTACTTGCTGCAGCACACTTGTTAACAGCAAATCGCTGGAAACTACCCAAACATTCCATAAGCAGGGGATTAAGGGAATAAATCATGGTATATTTACAAAATGGAATACTATGCAGCTGTAAAAAAAATGACATTTTCTATATATTATAGTAGAGTGATCTTCACAATATATTGTTAGGTACATGAAGAAAAGTATGTATGGTATGCTAATATTCATGTAAGAAAAAGGGGGTATAACTATACGTTTGTTTGTTTGTTTGTTTATTGAGGTGGAGTCTCATTCTGTTGCCCAGGCTGGAGTGCAGTGGCATACTCACAGCCACCTCAGCATCAACCTGCTGGGCTCCAGTGATCCTTCTTCCTTAGCCTTCCAAGTAGCTGGAACTACAGGCACGCATTACCACACCAGGCTAATTTTCTATTTATTGTAGAGTTGAAGTCTCACCCAGTTGCCAGGGCTGAGCTCGAACCTGCGGGCTCAGGCAATTCACTCACCTCAGTCTCCCAAAGTGCTAGGATTACAGGCTTAGCCAGTGAGATCGGCTATGTTTATATTTTTTAATAGAATAAAAAACTTTAAAAAAAAAAAAAGATGGTTACTGGGCAACCCCCTCGGGTCCCCTCCCACTGTGGGAGTTTTTCTGTCTTCTTAATAAATCCTGCTTTTTTACAACAACAACAAAAAGATGGTTACCTATGAGAGAAGGAGAGTCTAGAGTGGAAAGAACAGATATAGAAGCTAGATTTACTTGAAAAAAGTTTATTTTAAAGATTTGGCTATGGAACAATGTAAGTGTTCCACATAATGATTAAAACAAACTGTATTTTAAATAAAGTAATCTCTAAAATTTGAAAGCAAAGCGAAACAAATATATAAAACCATGGATTAAATTGGTGGGATAAGGGGATTGGGTATGGCAACTCACACCTGTAATTTCAGCTCTTTGGGCAACGGAGGTGGGAGGATCACTTGAGGCCAGAAGTTTCAGACCAGCCTTTGCAACATAGTAAGAATTTGCCTTTATAAAAAATAAAAATATTTTTAAAATTTAATAGCTAGTTGTGGTAGCTTGTGCCTGCAATCCCAACTACCAGGAAGATTGAAGTAGGAGGATAGCTTAAACCCAGGAGTTTGAGGTTACAGTGAGCTGTGATTGGACCACTGCACTCCAGTCTAGATAACAAAGCAACACCCTAACTCAAAAAAAAAAAGGCTTTCAATAGAAAAATAAATTGATGGTGAAAGCACTCAGAATTATTTCAAATGACTTTAAATAGAGTAATTTTATTGTACATTCTTATCAGGATATACCCAAAAGACAAGAAGGTCTTTTTTTTTAAATATATATATATATATATATATATATATATTTTTTTTTTTTTTTTTTTTTTTTTTTTTTAGTTGGAGTCTCACTCTGTCGCCCAGACTGGAGTACAGTGGCCGCTCCCGGTCACCACAGCCACGACCACCTGCTGGGCTCCGGCGATCCCGCCTTCCAAGTAGCTGGAACTACAGGTGCACGCTACCACGCCCGGCTGTATTTTTTATTTTAAAGTTGTGGGGTACAGTTAAGGGTTAGGTATACAAATATTCATTGTGCAGGTACCCTTGCTGATGAGGTGTGCCCTCCTATCCCCAGACAGATATTGACTACCGTTAATCCCACCTCCCTTCCCCTCCCTGTCTCCCCTCCCATAGTTTCCTACCACTGTCAATCCTTGTATTGCAGTAGTTGTTCAAGGTCCACTTATGAGTGAGAACATGTGATGCTCAGATCTTTGTTTCTGTGAGAGATCACTCAGTATTATAAACTCTAATTTCACCCAGGTTGCTGCAAAATTCATGATTTTGTTCTTTTTTATGGCTGCATAATATTCCATTGTGTATATGTACCACATCTTTTTAATCTTTAAAAAAGTCTTTAATCTTAAAATGTTTTCCATAATAATATTATTAATGCAAATTGTTATTTTATACATGTTAGGATAAAGCAAATAAATCTAATGTTAATGCCATTGAAAACCAAGATTCTCAGCATAAGAGAAAAGAAACACAAACATAAAATCAAAGAAATAAAATGCAATGATCTAAATTGAAGTTGAAAACATCAATATGAACTCAAGATCTCTTAAACATATTTTCTCTAACTCTACCCACTCAAAAGGTCTATAAACAATTACCAATACAGTAACTATGAGCACCCCTAGAGAAAAGATTGTGAAATATCAAAGTATCACTTCCCATGAAAGAACCTAGGCTCTTTGGAGAAATGGCTGATTCAAGGTCTGGGGCAAAAAAATGTACAAGATGAATCTGAAAGATGTCATTCCAGAAAGCAATAAAGCTACATGGTAATGTCAAAAGGTTTCTAAGCCAATTTGAAGAGGCTCTTACTCAAAGATGAGACGATTTGGAGCAGCAGTAGGTTTTAAAATAAAACAAGTTTAAAAATTGTAAGTTTATAATGATACTCAAAAAAAAAGATGAAGGATTTGCTAATTACCCTGATTTGGTTATTTCACATTGTACATAAGTATCAAAATATCACACTGTGCCCAATAAATATGTACAACTATTATGTGTAAATTACTGGTAACTTCTTTTTTATACCTCCCTCGTTTTCTGAATTTTCTTTAATAAATAAGTATTATGGAGCCATTCTTAGGTCAAGGCAGTAATAATAGTAGCATTCTTTTATATACTTATCAAATTGTATACTTTAAATATGTGCAGTTTATGTTATATCATTTATACTTCAATAAAGCTCTTCTTTAAAAGTACGAAGGGAAGAAAAAGGAAAAAAGCCTCATTGGATTTCCTTTGAGCATGTTAAGAAATCAACTCGTTATTTTGAAAACTGGTAAATAGCCAGGCGCAGCGGTTCACGCCTGTAATCCCAGCACTTTGGAAGGCTGAGGGGGAAGGATCACATGAACCCAGGAGTTTGAGACTAACCTAGGTAACATAGCAAGACCTCGTCTCTATTTTTTAAACAATCAAAATATTAGCTGAGCATGGTAGTGCATACCTGTAACCCCAGCTACTCAGAAGACCGTGGTCGGAGGATTGCCCGAGCCCAGAAGTTTGAAGCTGTGGTGGGCCACGATTGTGCCACTGCACTTCAGCCTGGGTGATAGAGTGAGACCTTGACTTAAAAAAAGAAAAGAAAAAGGAAACTTGGTAAATAAAGGAAAAGAATCAACACTTTCCCTACTTTTCCTATATGGATTCTATCTCATTGAGATACCAAATAGTTAAAGGAAGTTTCTCTGTTTGTTTGTTTGTTTGTTTTTTGAGTTGGAGTCTCACTCTGTCGCCCAGACTGGAATGCAGTGGCCGCTCCCGGTCACCGCAGCCTCGACCTGCTGATCTCCGGCGATGCTTCCACCTCAGCCTTCCGAGTAGCTGGAATTACAGGCGCGCGCTACCACGCCCGGCTAATTTTTGATTTATTGTAGAGATTAGGTCTCGCCTGGGCGGGTCTCGAACCCACGGGCTCAGGCAATCCACTCACCTTAGCCTCCCAAGGCTCAGGATTACAGGCTGAGCCACGGAGACCGGCTCTCAGTTTTTGAGACAGGATCTTGCTCTGTCACCCAGGCTAGAGTGCAGTGGTACAATCATAGCTCAACAGCCGCCTCTAACTTCCGGGCCCAAGTAATCTTCCTACCTCAGTCTCCTGAGTACCTAGGACTATAGGTGTGCACCACTATTTCTGATTTTTTTTTTTTTTTTTTTTTTAGTTGGAGTCTCACTCCGTCGCCCAGATTGGAGTGCAGTGGCATACTCATGGTCACCCCAGTGTTGACCTTCTGGGCTCAGGCGCCAGCCTTCCCAGTAGCTGGAACTACAGGCGTGCACTACCTCACCCAGCTAATTTTTTGATTTATTGTAGAGATGAGGCTTTGTCAAGTTGCCCGGGCTATTCTCAAACCTGTGGGCTCAGGCCATCCCCTCACCTCAGCCTCCCAAAATGCTGGGATTGCAGGCCTTCTGGTTAATTTCTTAAATTTTTTTGTAGAGATGGGATCTCACTATGTTGCCCAGGCTAGTCTCAAACTCCTGGTCTCAAATGATCCTCCTGCCTTAGCCTCCCAAAATGCTGGTTTTACAAGCACAAGCCACTGCACCCAGTCAGGGAGTCTCTCTTTACATAAATACTTCAGTTAATAAATGAGAAAAAAATAAATAATTAGAGTTTTGCATTTTACGCTTTATGTCCTTTAATAAAACAATGGATCTAGGTCATAATCATCAATGACTAGGAATTGTACAGAATGAGAGACAAATATACTGACTGTGCCTTCTGGCAGAGGTAGATAACATGCTCTATGAAGTATTCTTGCTAAAGCATTTAGCCTAACTCTATTAAGATACTAGTCACATGGCCGAGCATGGTTGCTCACACCTGTAATTCCAGCACTTTGGGAGGCGGGAGAATTGCTTGAGCCCAGGAGTTCAAGACCAGCCCAGGCAACATAGCGAGATCTCATCTCTAAAAAAATAAACAAATAAATTAGCCAGACATAGTGGCACATGCCCATAGCCCCAGCTACTTAAAAGGCTGAGGTGGAAGAATCACCTGAGCCCAGGAGGTCAAGGCTATAGTGAGTTATGATTGTGCCACTGTATTCCAGCCTGGGTGACAGAGTGAGACCTCCTACTCAAAAGAAAAAGAAAAAAGAGAGACTAGTCACATGAAATAAAAGGGTCAGTGGAAGATGTTAAATGACAATCAGGGATGAAATCAGCAAAATCCAGAATGTAGGAAACACTATAAGACAAATACCTTATTCCTTCAATAAATAAATTGAACACAGAGAAAGGGAGACTTTCTCCAAATTCTATCCATTCCACTATGCATGCTTAAAAAACAGAGAAGCTCAGGTGTGGTGGTTCATGCCTATAATCCCAGCACTTTGGGAGGCCAAGGTGAAAGAATTACCTGAGCCCATGGGTTTGAGACAAGTCTGGGCAGTTTGGCGAGACCTCATTTCTACAATAAATCAAAAAATTAGCCAGACATGGTGGTGCTTGCCTCTAGTTCCAGCTACTGCTCCTTGGAAGGTTGAGGCAGAAGGATTGCCTGAGCCCAGCAGTTCAAAGCTGCAGTGGCTGTGAGCATGCCACTGTCACTCCAGCCTGGGCAACAGAGTGAGACTCCAACTCAAAAAAAACAAAAAAACCCCAGAAAGTTGTGCATTGTGGCTCACACCTGTAATCCCAGCACTCTGGGAGGCAGAGGTAGGAGGATTGTCTGAGCCTAGGGGTTTGAGACCAGCCTGGACAACTCAGCAAGATCTCGTCTCTATAATAAATCAAAAAATTAGCTGGTCATGGTAGTGTGTACCTATGGTTCCAGCTACTTGGAAGGCTGAGGTGGATTTCCGGATCACCTGAGCACAGCAAGTCGAGGTTGTGGTGGCCGTGAGTGTGCTCTGCACTCCAACTTGGTCAACAGAGTGAGATTTCAACTCAAAAAACAAAAAAAAAACTATGAGAAAAAGGGAGAGCCTATAAAGAGCTGTAATTATTATCAATCAATGCAATGTATGGACCTTGTTTGGATCTTGATTCAAACAAACACACTACATTTGTTTTAATTATGCAACAATAAGGTGCATTTAAACATTGACTGGGTATTAGATAATATTAAAAATTTGTTGTTGAATTTTTTTGGTAGAATAACAATAATTGTGCATATATGTTTAAAGTTCTTATCATCTAGAGGGACATACGCAAATGTTTACAGATAAAATGATATGAGGTTTGAGATTTGCATTGAAATAATCCAGTAGAGGAGGGGGGCAGGTAGACATATAATGAAACAAGTTTATCCATTAGTTGATAACTTGAAGTTGAGTGATGGGTGCATAAGGGTTTATTATATTATTCTCATTACTTTTATATATACTTAAATTTTTCTGTCATAAAAATTTTTAAGGAAAAAAGGTAATATTAACTTATTTTCATTCTTTCTGTAACAGCCACCTCCAAGGCCAAAGGAACCTGAGAAAGGTGATGGGATAAAAGGCATTGTACAAAAAAAGAACCAGGTATAGTGGCTCATGTGTATAATTCCAGCACTTTGGGAGACGAAGGCAGGAGGATTGCTTGAGCCCAGGGGTTTGAGACCAGCCTAGGCACCATAAAACTTGCATCTCTCAAAAAAAGAAAATCAAAAAATTAGCTGGGTGTGGTAGCACACACCTGGGGTAGGGGTGTGCACCTGTAGTCCTAGCTACTCAGGAGGCTGATGCCAGAGGATCCCCTGAGACCAGGAGGTAAAGGCTGCAGTGAGTCGTGATCGTGCCACTGCACTCCAGCCTGGGTGACATACTAAGACCCTAACTCAAAAACAAAAACAAAAAACAAAGAAATACATTGGTTAATACTTCAAACTATATAGAAACAGACACATAAACCAATGGAACAGAATAGAGAGACCAGAAAGAAATCCATGCACCTAAAGCCAACTGATTTTCAACAAAGGTGCCAAGGACACACAACCGGGAAAAAGACAGTGGCTTCAGTAAATGGTGCTGGGAAAACTGGATATCCATATGAAGAAGAATGAAACTAGACTTCTATCTCTTATCATATATACAAAAATCAACTCAAAATGGATTAAAGACTTAAATGTAAGATCTGAAATTATGAAACTACTAGAAGAAAATATAGGGGAATTGCTTCTTGGCATTGATCTAAGAAAGAATTTTTTTTTTTTTTGAATTGAAGTCTCACTCTGTCGCCCCGTCTGGAGTGCAGTGGCCACTCCCAGCCACCGCAGCCTCCACCTGCTGGGCTCCGGCGATCCTTCTGCCTCAGTCTCCCAAGTAACTGGAACTACAGGTGCGCACTACCACGCCCAGCTAACTTTTGATTTATTGTATAGATGAGGTCTTGCCAAGTTCCCCAGGCGGGTCACAGGCAATCCACTCACCTCAGCCTCCCAAAGCATGGGATTACAGGCTGAGCCACCGAGCCCGGCTTAAGAAAGAATTTTTTTGAGATAATACCTTAAAAGCACAGACATCAAAAGCAAAAACAGGCAAATGAGATTACATCAAACTATAAAGCTTCTGCACAGCAAAGAAAATAATTAACAAATTAAAAGACAACCCACAGAATGAGAAAAAAATATTTTCAAAGTATACATCCAACAGGGGTTAATGTTCAGAATATATAAGGAACTCAAACAACTCATTAGCAAAAATAATAATAATAATCCAATTAAAAGTGGATGAAAGCCGGGCTCGATGGCTAAGCCTGTAATCCTGCGCTTTGGGAGGCCAAAGTGAGTGGATTGCCTGAGCCCACGGGTTTGAGAACGCCTGGGCAACTTGGCGAGACTTCATCTCTACAATAAATTTAAAAATTAGCTGGGCGTGGTAGCGCACGCCTGTAGTTCCAGCTACTTGGAAGGTTGAAGTGGAAGGATCGCCAGAGCCCAAGCAGGTCGAGGTTGCAGTGGCCAGGAGCGGCCACTGTACTCCAGTCTGGGCAACAGAGTGAGACTCCAACTCAAAAAAAAGAAGAAATAAAAAGTGGATGAAAGACCTGAACAGACACTCCTCAAACAAATACATTCAAAGGGCCAACAGATACGTGGCTATAAGAATAATCAGCAGAGAAATGCATTTCAAAACCACAATGAGATATCCCCACTCCAGTTAGAATTACTATTATCAAAAAGACAAAAGACAAGAAGTGTTGGTAAGGATGTAGAGAAAAGGGAAGCCTTTTCATTTCATTTACATTTTCCTTGCTGGGAATGTAAGTTAGTATAACCATTATAAAAAACAGTTATGGAGGGTCCTCCAAATATTAAAAATGAAACTACCATATGATCCAGGAATTCTACTACTAGGCGTGTATCCAAAGGAAATGAAATTAAATTGTGTATGTCCCTCTAGATGATAAGAACTTTAAACATATACACACAATTATTGTTATTCTACCAATCAGTATGTCAAAGAGATATCTGCACTCCCATGTTTATTGCAGCACGACTCACAATAGTCTAGACATGGAATCAGCCTAAGTGGCCATCAATGAATGAATGGATGAAGAAAATGTGTTATATATAAACAATGGAATACTCTTCAGTCATAAAAAAAATAAAATAAAATCTTGTCATTTGTGACAACATGTATAAACCTGGAGGACATTATGTTACAAGAAATAAGCCAGGCACAGAAAGATAAATGTCACATTATCTCACTCATAAGTGGAATCTAAAAAATTTGACCTCATAAAAGGAGAGAGTAGAATAGTGGTTACCAGAGGCTGGGGTGGGGAGGGAGAGAGGTTGGTCAATGGGTACAAAGTTACACTCAGATAGGAGGAATCAGTTCTGGTGTTCTATTGCACAATAGAGCAGCTATAATTAACAATAATGTTAGTGTACATCACAAAATAACAGAAGAAAAGATTTTGAATGTTCTCACCACAAAGAAGTGATAAATATTTGAGGTGATGGATTTGCTAATGACACTGATTTGATCATTACATAGTGTATATATGTACTGAAATATAACATTGTATCCTATAAATATGTATGATTATCATGTGTCAACTCAAAATAAAATAAGGCCCGGCTCAGTGGTTCAGCTTGTGATCCCAGCACTTTGGGAGACAGAGGGGAGTGGACTGCCTGAATCGGTGGGTTCGAGACCAGTCCCAGCAACTTGGTGATACCTCATCTCTACAATAAATCACAACTTAGCCAGTCATGGTAGCGCGCACCTGTAGTTCCAGCTACTTGGAAGGCTGAGGCAGAAGGATCGCCAGAGCCCAGCGGGTTGATGTTGGGGTGGCCGTGAGTTTGCCACTGCACTCCAGCCTGGGTGACAGAGTGAGACTCCAACTAAAAATAATAATAAAATAATAAAATAAAGCTTTAAAAATACTTCAAACTCCCGTAATCTCAGTTACGCAGGATGCTGAGGCAGGAGGATTGCTTGAGGCCAGGAGTTCAAGACAAGCCTGGACAACATACTGAGCCTTTATCTCTACAGAAAAAATTTTAAAAATTAGCTGGGCATGATGGCAGCTGCCTGTAGTCCCAGCTGTTTGAGAGGCTGAGGCAGAAGAATCGCTTGAGCCCAGGAGTTCAACGCTGCACTCCAGAGGGCAACCAAGTGAGATCTTACTCTAAAAAACATAATTGAAAATATTTTTTAAATTGAGATGCAATTCACATAACATAAAGTGAACTTAAAGTATAGAGTTCAGTGATATTGGATACATGAAAAATGTTGTGCAGCTACCACCTCTGTCAAGTTCCAAAACATCTTTATCATCCCCAAAAGGAAGCCCTGTACCCATTAAGCAGTCATTCCTCAGTCGTCCCTGGCAACCACCAATCTGCTTTCTGATTCTATTAATTTACCAATTTGGGATATTTCATGTAAATAGAATCATACAATATGTGACCTTTTATTTCAAACTATTTCCAACCACACATATACAGAACTCTATTATGTACCAGTCACCCGCTAAGTTAGTGCTAGAGGTAAGACATGATCCCTGCCTTCACAGGGCTTACTAGACAGAAACCATTCAAATAAATACAAATAGTTATCTAATTACAAATGTGCAAATGCTGCAGAATTGAAAAACAAAATCTACAGGAAAGGGAAAATGAAGGGAATTGGTCTAGTTCAGGGAAGGAGGGAAGGCTTCTTTGAAGAGATGACATTCAAGCTGAGCCCTGAGAATGAGTAGGGATAAGCCAGGAAAGGGGGGATAAACCCTCCAGGGTGGACAGGGAATCTGGCATTGAAAGATTTAATCAGAGGCATCATAAAACTTGATTTGGAATGTTTTGTTTCTGTTTTTGTAGATTTTCTTTTTAAAAAAAACTAAAGTCCTTAGCTTACATTAAGGTTCACTCTTTACATTGTGAAGTTAACAAATGTATAATGAAAATGAATTCATGATTACAGTATCATACAGAATAGTTTCACTGCCCTAAAAATACCCTGCATTTCATCTATTCATCCCTCCCCTGTCTACTCCTCCCAACTGCTGGCCACTTCTGATCTTTGTATTGTCTTCTATAGTTTTACATTTTTCCCAGAATGTCACATAGTTGGAATCATACAGTAGGTAGCCTTTCAGACTGTTTTTTTTTTCCAATTAGCAATATGCATTTAGGATTCCTCCATGGCTTTGCATGGCTCGATAGCTCATTCCTCTTATGTATTTGAGAGGGTAATATATATTTTTAACAATTTTAAGTGTCCAATTCCATAAAATTAAGTATATTCACATTGTTGTGCAACTATCACCCCCAACCATCTCAGAACTTAGCAGAACTTAGCTCATTCTTTTTTTTTAACCTGCACACACATGCTTATTGCAGCATTATTCACAATAGCAAAAACATGGAACCAACTATGCTGCCCATCAAAAGTGGACTGGATTTTTAAAATGTGGTATATTTACACAATAGAATATTACACAGCCATAAAGAAGGACAAAATTATGGACTTCACAGCAACTTGGATGAACTTAAGCATCTAATATCAGTGATCTATCACAGAAACAACTGAGTACCACATTCTCACTCATAAGCGGCCCCTGAACATTTACCATAATACTATAAGAAAGAGATCGGCAGGAGTGGGAAACTGCTGGGGGTAGAGGGAGCACACTTCATCAATAAGGGTAACTGATCTCAAATCAGGTGAAGTGGGGACCAAAGTGAGGCCCAAACTTTACCTGCAAAATGACCACTGTGAACTTAACACTGAATTGTATCCTACATCTTTAAAATAAATAATTTTAAAAATTATTTTATTATTTTTTAGAGATATAGTGTTACTCTGTCACCCAGGCTGGAGTGCAGTGGCATAATCACAGCTCACTGCCACCTTGACCTCCTGGACTCAAGCAATCTTCCTACCTCAGCCTCCAGAGTAGCTGGAACTACAGGTGTGTGCCACTATGCCCAGTTAATTTTGTGTGTGTGTGTGTAGACACAAGTTGCATTATGTTGCACAGAATTCCTAGCCTCAAGCAATCCTCCTGCCTTGGCTTTCTAAAGTGCTGTGATTACAGGTGTGAGCCACTGTGCCAGACCAAATTTTTACATCTTTGATATTGAAAGATGTTAAAATTAAAACAGTCAACTGCATGTTTTAATTTAATTGGCAGAATTTCTTCTTAGCAATACATAAAATATTGCTGCATCTTATAGTTGATGTTGTCTTAGACTCAATGAAATATGATACCTGGCTGTGAATAAGAAATAAATTCAAAGGCAAAGTTTCAAACCTGAGTTATTGGGAGTTTCCTTGACACCTATACTGGAGTCTAACCAAATCTTCTATTTGAGCAATAACCATTGACAATATCGCTGCTCACTCACTTTCCCCACTTGAATTTAATAATAATAAATAGAAGTGCTTATTTATGACAACTTTAATATGAACACGTTTGACCCTCCAGAAACCGTCATAACTGAAAGGGAGGAGCAGGCTGACACTGCAAGAAGTACATTATGCTTAGGGAGGGATGACGTGCTGTTTCTGGATTCAGCTGACATTCAAATATATCACAGCAGCAGTCATCTAAACAGTCGGAACTTCTTCAAATACTGACACACTTCTTCTTTGGGGTAGGGCTGAAGTGCAATGCAAGTGGCGATGTTCTCGGGCTGCTCAAGCCACAACATGTGGTCAACGTCCTTCTGCTGCAAGGTCTCAGCCACCTCCTTCAGGGTGGTCTCGTTTGGAATCTCGAAAACCACTTTGCGCATGCGCGCCAGCTCTTGGAGCTAAGCGGCAGTGTGCGAGTGGTCGCGGTGAAGGCGTAAGGCCACAGTGGCTGCGTGACAAACCTGCGCTACCAGTGTGCCCACCGGCCAGGAAAACACAGCCTGTGATAGATCCTTTCGTAACACCAAGTGTTGTATCAGGATCTGCGGCTCTGCCCCACAGACACCCAAAAGGCGGTACCTACTCCCGGTGCATGCTGGGCTCAGAGCTCATTCTTTTTACCACTGAATTATATTCCATTTTATGGATGTACCACAGTTTGTTTATCCAGGGAACAATTGAGGTATAATTTGTTGCTCTTTTTTTTGAGTTAGAGTCTCACTCCGTCACCCAGGCTGGAGTGCACTGGCACTCCCACGGCCACCCCAGAGTCAGTCCTCTGGGCTCCAGCGATCCTTCCGCCTCAGCCTTCCAAGCAGCTGGAACTACAGGTGCATAAGACCATGTCCGGCTGATTTTTAAATTTGATTTATTTATTTTGTAGTTGGCGTCTTACTCCATTGCCCAGGCTGGAGTGCAGTGGCACGCTCACAGCCACCGCAGCCTCAGCCTACTGGGCTCCGGCGACCCTTCTGCCTCAGCCTTCCAAGTAGCAGGAACTACAGGTACCCACTACCAAACCCGGCTAATTTTTGATTTATTTGAATGGCCTCGCCAAGTTGCCTGGGCTGGTCTCCAACCTCAGGCAATCCACTCGCCTCGGCCTCCCAAAGTGCTGGGATTACAGGCTGAGTCACCGCGCCGGACCATAATTTGTTTTTAAATAAGATCACTGATTTCCATGTGGAGGAATGATTGGAGAAGGGTCAAGAATGGAGGCAAGGAAGCCAGAGAAGTGGCTACTTCTGTCCTCCAAGCAAGAAATGATAGTGGCTTCAACTGGCATGGTCTCAGTGGAAGTGGAGAGAAGTGGGCAAATGTAAGAGAATGAGCAGGATGGAATTGGCAGGTTTTGGAGATACAGATTGAATGTGGGATTGAGGGACAGGACAGAGTTCAGGATGAGGTGCAGCTTTCTGACTTGGGTGACTAGGTAGATAGATGGTGGTTTCACTCACTGAGATGGGGAAATGAAGAAGGAAGAATACATCTGAGAGAAGACCACAAGTTCAACTTTGATCTGATGTTTTGGGTTGGAAGTGAGAGACATTCAAGTGGAAATGTGACATGCCCTATTGAACTTGAAGGTTTAGAACCCAAACCTCTCTCACTCTCAATTACCAAACAATCCAGGCCAAGTTCCCTCCAGCCTCAGTACCATGGCATTGCTGTTTCTTTGCCTGGCACATTTCTCCCCCAGATGGTCACATGATTAGCTCCTCCTAAACATTCAGCTCTCAGGTCAAATATCACCTAATTGGAGAATCCTTCCTTACAATCCAAGCTAAGGTCAATGTAAGGAGTGAGCTAAGGATCCACATTGGTCAGATTTGCATAAAAGATTACTTCCAGGCTGGAGTCGGTGGCTCATGCCTACATTCCCAACACTTTGGGAGGCCTAAGTGGGAGGATTGTTTGAGGCCAGGAATTCAAGACCAGCTTGGGCAACATAGCAAGTTTCCATCTCTACAAAAAAATGAAATAAAAATTAGCTGAGCACACCTGTAGTCCCAGCGACTGGGGAGGCTGAGGTGAAAGGATTACTTGAGTCAAGGAGGCCAAGGCTGCGCTTAGCCAGGATTGCACCACTACACACCAGCCTAGGTAACAAGGTGAGACCCTGACTTTAAAAAAAAAAAAAAAAATGACAGCCGGGCTCGGTAGCTCAGACTTTAATCCCACGCCTTTGGGAGGCTGAGGTGAGTGGATTGCCTGAGCCCGTGGGTTCGAGACCCGCCTGGGCAACTTGGCGAGACCTCATCTCTACAATAAATAAAAAATCAGCCGGGCGTGGTAGCGCATGCCTGTAGTTCCAGCTACTTGGAAGGCTGAGGCGGAAGGATTGCCAGAGCCCAGCAGGTCGAGGCTGCGGAGGCCGGGAGCGGCCACTGCACTTCAGTCTGGGTGACAGAGTGAGACTCCAACTCAAAAAAAAAATGACTTCCAGAAACTTAGTGCTTACATCAGTAAACATTCATTTCTCACCCAGGGTTCTGTGGGTCAGCTGTGGCTCAGCAGGGCTCTCCTGGGCTGGGCTGGACTGGGCTAGGCTGGGTTGGGCTGAGCTCTAGACCATAGATTGAATTCATGGCTGCCTTACATGACTTCTCATTTGGAGTCTGGGCTGAAGGAGCCTCCCCTATCTGGGACTCCTTGTTCTCATGACCAAGGACAATTGTTCAGGAGGAATGAATGGAAATACTCTGTGCCTTGGAGCTCTCTCCTGTCACTTCCACACATACTCTTGTGGCCAAAGCAAGTCACATGGACAAGTGCAATATCAACAGGGTGAGGAAGTATACCCCTTCCACGGTGAGGAGGGCTGGGAAAAGTAAATATTTGCCAAACAACAATACAATCTACCAAATGACCCAATT
The DNA here is from genome assembly GCF_000164805.1 of Carlito syrichta. Lineage (NCBI taxonomy): Eukaryota > Metazoa > Chordata > Mammalia > Primates > Tarsiidae > Carlito > Carlito syrichta. The sequence continues at coordinate 175,217 of NW_007248750.1, forward strand.
CTTTTTTTCCTAGATGGCCAATGTTTATTGAGTAATCTCTCCACACTCTTATGAAATACCATCTTTTACAAATGAATTAATGAGTGAATGGAGAATTTGCCTTTCAAGCCAGGAAGATTCTCTCTACTCTTCAAATGAGGAACCTAAGGCTCAGAGAAGGGAGTGACTCACCCATGGTCATAGAAACCACTTGTGGCAAGTCCAGCCTGTTTGGCTCCTTAGTTCAGTTCTGTACATACAACAAATAAGGCAGGAAAGTTATACTTTCTGGGTAGCAAGTCCACATCACCTATTCCACCCTCCCACTGAAGTGTGATTGACAGGCACATAATCAGAGGGCAAGTACATCAGAGGGTCTCCTTGCTGATTCAATCTCAGTGCTCACTCCAAAGCCAGGTAGAACCTTAATTTGTCATTTCCGGGTCCCTGAGCCATAAATGTTAAGTGTGTATTGAGTGAATGAGTCATTGGTACTGTGGTATTTTAATTGCTGATTAAGTGTTTGTGAATTTTGTGTCCTGCCTCAGCTGTGCCTGCCCCTCAGGCACAGACAGTCATCTCTACTTCTTTGGGGACCCCCAGTGTCTAGCATGGAGAGGGTACACAGTAGCACTAAAAAATGAGGTATAGGAAAAGTCTGCAAGAACATGCCTCAGATAAAGAGTGGGCAGGCTTACTTAGGACTTTCTGCTTTAGGTCTTTGTGTAACATTTGAACAGTTCACAATGAGTATAGTTTACTTCTGTAGGTATGAGTATTGTTATGCTTTTGATTGCATGGTTGCAATCAGAAAGAAAAAAACAATCTGGAAATATTCTAAATTTCATACTAGCGTGCAAAAAGCAATTATTGTTGGTTGGTTGGGAAACTCCTGAAAGTCATCTTCCTCCAGAATTCTACTCCCACACATTGACAGAAGCCTGTTTTCAGAAACACTGAGTCAATTCCCAGTCACTCCTTCAGTCGGTAAGCCAGGGAGCACCTACCACATGCCAAGTGCTGAGTGAGCCACCAGGGTGACAGGTGACAGGCAGGGAAACAGGTGGTAGCCAGAGTCTGCGGGGCCTGCATTCATAACATAGCTGACATGGATGGTGCTGGACCAAGGGCCAGACATCGTGCTAAGTGCTCCACATGGATTATCACGTTTAATCCGCAAAACAAGTTGATGAAGTAGGAGCTATTATTATACTATTTAACAGCTGTGGAAACTGAAATGCAGAGAGGAGAAGGAACTTGCCCAAGGTCACATAACTAGCAGATGGTGGAAGTGACATTTGATTCCAGAGTCTGTGATCTCCACTGCTACCCACACTGCTTCTCACTAGGAACTTGTCCACATTCCACAGGCAGTAAGTGGCAGAGTCAAAATTCAAACCAAGAAAGGCTCATCAGCCACCAGAGAATATAGTCTTAACTAACAAGACATGCTTTTCCCTCTCCATTTCTAGATCCAATACCAACATGCTGGGTGACCTTGAGTAGCCTCCCTAAACCTCTGTTTTTAGGCTGCAAAACAGAAAGAATGCAGCTTACCCTTAGGAGCTATAGTGAGGCTTGTATGAGAAGATAGTTTCTTCCATGAAACACAATAGGTGCTCAGTCAAGATATGTCTGTGTTCTTCCTATTTTCCAGGAGTTGGTTGCAGTTGGACAAGGGGACATAGAAGCAAGCCACAGGAGCAAGCCAATAAGCGCTGTGACCAAGGGGTGCCCTAAGTCCTAGACCAGAGACTAGGCACAGGATGAAAAGCCAAGGATTGCTGTATACCCAGAAAATTCAGCTGAAGGAGTCCTGGAATAAACAACCCCTAGAAGGAGGGGGGGTTTTGTTCGTCATCTTTCCTGTTTTCCTAGTCTGTCCCAGTTCTAAAACCTCCTCTTAATCTTGTCAGGATTTTTGGACCTCTGCCCCAGGAAGGAGCCGCCAGGAGGCTCAAAGTGAGCCAAGTTTTCAAGGAAGTGATGTCTTCAGTGGGTCAAGAGAAGGCAAGAGGTTTTCTGGAAGAGAGAATGAGGCAGAGACAGAAACAGGGAAGAGCCCAGTTAGAAGATTGGAAGATCCCTTCCTGAACTAATGGAGAAACTGAGGCTTAGAACAGCTAGGTTTACTGATTGTGCTGAAGACCGAGTTGGGGCAAGTAGCCTATACTCCCACCTCCCAGTCAAGTCCTCCCAACTGCATGTACTAACGGCTCACCCCCTTCCTACTCTAAGACTACTGACTACTCAGGCAGGGGGAGCTGCCTCATTTCTCCTCCCACAACAGCTTTTTTTTTTTTTTTTTTTTTTGAGTAAAAGTCTCACTCTGACGCACAGACTGGAGTGCAGTGGCACACTTACAGCCACCACAGCCTCGACCTCTTGACCTGCTGGGTTCAGGCGATCCTTCCGCCTCAGCCTTCCTAATAGCTGGAACCACAGGTGTGTGTCACCACACCTGACCAATTTTTGTATTTATTTATTGGAGAGATTAGGTCTCGCCAAGTTGACCAAGCTGGTCTCCAACCCCTATACTCAGGCAGCCCTCTCGCCTCTGCCTCCCAAAGTGCTGGGATTACATGCATTAGCCACTGCACCTAGTTCCCACAAGTGCTATCAGCAATATCTCTTCATCACTGCACCAGGGACTTTGAAAGCACAGAGGTCGCCTGTAGTCCTGGCTAATTGAAAGGCTGAGGTGGAAGGATCGCCGGAGCCCAGCAGGTTGATGCTGGGGTAGCTATAGCTGTGAGCATGCCACTGTGCTCCAGCTTGGGTGACAGAGTGAGACTCCAACTCAAAAAAAAAAACAAAACCACACAGATGTGGGGCCCATGGGTACTGGAAGAGGAACCAGTAGGTGCAAAGACCTTAGTGGGTTTGGTCATGTGGGAAATTCAGATGACAGACCCTCTGGAAGAAAGAGCTAATGCTTCCTGAGCACCTACTATATGTCTGCACAATGCCAGGCATAGTCAACATCATCTAATCATCACACTAAGTCTGGGAAGTAGATTCCCGTTTTGCAGATGAGGAATGTGAAGCTCATGTTCTCTACTTAACTCTACCTCCAGCCCATAACTCTCTTCCAAGCACTAGACCTGGCTATCCCCTCTGTCTTGGGTATCTCTACTTGTATAATCATGTGCTTCTCAAAATCAGTCTGTACCATTCTGAACTCATCATCTTTCCCTCCCACAGACTTCTGGTTTCCCATCAGAAACCCAGATACCAACTCACCACTCAGAAACCCAGATACCAACCTTGACTCCACCTTCTCCCTATTCCCATCTCCAAGTAGTAATTTGGATCAGTGGTCCCACCTCTGACTCTATTTCCCATTGGCTTTCCTTAGTTTCAAGGTTTGTAGCATAGTCAAGACTTTCATCATCTCAATCTTAGATGACTCAGACAACTTTTGAAAAGTTCATCTTGTCTCCAGTTTTCCCTGCATACATCCATGCTCCACCCAAACATCAGGAAAATGTTCTGACATGCATATCTATCTACTCTCAACCAACTGAAAACCTTTCAGTGGCTTCTCAGTACCCTTAAGATAAACCTTTGACAGAGGCTTACCAGGCCCTAAAAGACTTGACCCTTGCTGCCTTCCTTGCTGTCATGTTAGGTCACTACCTACCCTCTACCCCCGGCCTTGGACATCCTGGACTCACAGTTCATTTTTCACTTCAAGGCCTTGGCACGTGCTGTTTTCTCTGCCTTTGCCTATCTAACTCCTTCTCATCTTTCAGATCTCAGCTTAGTCACCACTTCCTGACCACCCTCTCTTAGGTTTCATGAGCTGTCCCTCCAATGGTTCCACAGTTCCCCTATACTTCCTTCACTGGGCTACCCACCCCCTCCCTCTCATATGCCCCTATACAAGCCAACAAAGACTTCGTGGCACAGAATGCTGGAGCAACAATCTCCAATGAAAATACAATGCATGCCACCTATGTAATTATAAATGTTATAGTAACCACATTTGAAAAAGTAAAAGTGAGATAGACAAAATTAATTTTAATAACATTTTGACCCAACATTTCAAAAACAGCATTATTTCAACATATAATCAATATAAGAAGTTTTGTACTAAAACTTTGAAATCCAGTGTGTATTTTATACTCACAGTACATCTCACTTTGGACTAGCCGCGTTTCAAGTGCTCAATAGCCTGTTTAGCTAGAGACTACCCGATTAGGCAGTGCAGTTTTAGAGAATGTTTGAAGCTAACCGGCCTGTGCCCTGTACTGGGGACACTGATTCTGAGAAATATTCATGGCACTCTTTGGAAAAAAAGGATTCTAAGTCAAACAGATCTTGAAAACACTGACAAAATGAAATAGGGTTTTCATGCTTCAGGACCTCCAGAATCTTCTCTGTGCTAATGTGAGATGTGATACAGACCAGAGAGCATGTAGCATTTCCCCAGCTTGAGCTCAGAGCTCTATTTTCCTAAAGCATTTCTGAGGGATGAGATGTGATACAAAACAGAAGAGCATATAGCATTTCCCCAACTTATTTGATCAGGAGTTCTGTTTTCATAAAGCATTTCTGGGGATTAGTGTCCAGTGAAGTGTTCTTTGGCCAGTGTTAGTTTAGCCACATCCTTGATTCAGTAGATCCCAGGATCCCCACAGGAAGAACCTGGGGTTTAGGAAGTCCACCTCAAGTGCCTCAGTGCCCCAAACCTGATTACTTCATAGACTAAACTATTCTGGGAGGCCACACAGGGCAAGACTAGAATTAGTGAACAAAAATTGCAATGTATTTGAGCTCAAACAAGAAGGGGTTTTGGTTGTGTATATGTGCGTGCATATTTAAAAAGTTTAAATCTTAAGTTGCCAGATCTGCCTGGAAAATGCAATAGATGACCTTGTGAGATGATGACTTCTCCATCACTAGTGATCAAGAAGTGATCAAGGCTGGAGTTCTTTTTGGACTTGGAAGCTCCTCCCCAGAGTTTCTAATTTTCCTTTTCCAGAACTTAAAGACAGAGAGAGAGAGAAAGCAACAATGGACAGAAACTTCAACATCAGAGGAATTGATCAGACATCCTCTGGACCCTCTGTTAAAAGCATACTTTAGTATACTGGAGGCTTTAGTAAAGGGTTTATAGCCAAATCTCCATTGAGGTTCCTTTATCTATTTTTTTTTTTTTTTGAGTTGGAGTCTCACTCTGTCTCCCAGACTGGAGTGCAGTGGCCGCTCCTGGCCACTGCAGCCTTGACTGCTGGGCTCCGGCAATCCTTCTGCCTCAGCCTTCCAAGTAGCTGGAACTACAGGCGCATACTACCACACCCAGGTAATTTTTGATTTATTGTAGAGATGAGGTCTCACCTACTCAGGCAGGTCTCGAACCCGCGGGCTCAGGCAATCCACTCACCTCAGCCTCCCAAAGGCGGGCGATTACAGGCTGAGCCACCGAGCCCGGCCTTTATCTATTTTATACACAGTTAAAATCTGGTCATTGACTAACTGAATCAATAAATCATCAGTCAATCAAAATGTGTGGGTTGTGGACAAGAGAATGGTCTATTTCCTTTAAAATTACTTTTGTGGGACAAAATCAGGTAAGAACAATCTGTGCTGTTAGAATTCATCAAGATAGTGGTGACTTTTGTGGGGAATGACAGGAAGGAAGCACAGAGGGGTTTTCTGGGTATTGAAAATCTTTTAGGCCGGACTTGGTGGCTCAGTTTGGTAATCCCAGCACTTTGGGAGGCCAAGGTGAATGGATTGCTTGAGCCTGCAGGTTTGAGACCTGCCTGGGTAACTTGGCGAGACCTCGTCTCTACAATAAATAAAAAATTAGCCAGGCATGGCAGCACATGCCTGTAGTTCCAGTTACTTGGAAGGCTGAGGTGGAAGAATCGCTGGAGCCCAGCAAGTTGACGCTGGGGTGGCCGTGAGTGTGCCACTGTACTCCAGCCTGGGTGACAAAGTGAGACGCCAACTCAAAAAATAAATAAATAAAATCTTCTATTCCTTGATTAGGTGCAGTGCAGGTTACACAGAAGCAGTCAGTTTGAGAAAATTCTTCAAGCTGTACAAGCTTTATATAAGCACTTTTCTGTATGTATATTACATTTCACTAAAAAAAAAAGTTTTAGAAATGGCTTATATGATGATACATTGCTTTATCACACAGAAAATAAAAGTGTGGCTATGATTAGCCCAACTAAAATTATCTGGCTGGTCTGAGACTTGAGCTAGAAAGAAAGAAGTTAACCATCAGCCAGGTGTTTTTCTCATGTAGGGTCTGAGTAGCATTTGTACTGGCTCTGAGAGCAGCTAAAGGTGAGCCATGCTGTAGAGAGGCCCCTAGCCATCCACAGACAGACAGCAGAAGGAATCAGACCAATTATCTCAGAGCCTCCAGGTGCCTATCAGTGGGAAGTATCCAGAAGCAGAGGCCTTGAAAAGTTGGGCTATGGCGGAGTGTGGTGGCTCATGCTTATAATCCCAGCACTTTGGGAGGCTGAGGTGAGAGAATTCCCTGAGCCCAGGAGTTTGAGACCAGCCTGGGCAACATGACAAGACCTTGTCTCTACGGTGGTTCAGCCTGTAATCCCGCGCCTTGGGAGGCTGAGGTGAGTGGATTGCCTGAGCCCATGGGTTTGAGACCTGCCTGGGCAACTTGGTGAAACCTCATCTCTACAATAAATCAAAAAATTAGCCGGGTGTGGTAGCATACGCCTGTAGTTCCAGCTAATTGGAAGGCTGAGGCGGAAGGATCACTGGAGCCCAGCAGGTCAAGTCTGTGGTGACCGGGAGTGGCCACTGCACTCCAGTCGGGGCGACAGAGTGACAACTCAAAAAAAAAAGAAAAAATTTTTTAAAATTAGCTGACCATGGTGGCGCATGCCTATAGTCCCAGCTTCCTGGAAGGCTGAAGTGGAAGGATCCTCTGAGCCCAGCTGGTCGAGGCTGCGGTAGTTGTTATCATGTCACTGCACTTCAGCCTGGGCAACAGAGTGAGGCTCCGACTCAAAAAAAAAAAAAAAAAAAGGTTGGGCTCTGTGTCCACATGACAAGTATGGGGCCTGGCTCAAAGTAGGTGTCCCCTTCCTTCTTCATACCTAGATTGCAGGTATGACAATCCCAGAAGCGCCGAGACCTGCTAGTAGAAGGGACTGATGTACCACATTTTAGGGCTAGCAAGGATCACAGAGGTTGGCACAGCTGGGCTGAGAATGGGAGGGGAAGCGAAACCTTGCTTAGCTAACATGTGTTCAAGCAACTGCAAAGAAACCACCTGTGGTCAGTTAAAGAGTGGAAGGGGAGAAAGAAGGAGCTTCAGAGAAATGGGGGTGGTGCTGAGGATAATGGGTTTTAGGTGGTAGAGACGGGGGAGGCTAAAGAAAACAGAAGTTAAGAATAACAGGCTACACACCATAGGATGAGGGTGGGAGTTGGGGTAGGTAGATTTTGAATGGTGGAAACCAAGAGATAAAATAAAACAGCAGTTAATGATAGGCAACACACAATCAATCGTGCAGAGGAAAGAAACCCTTGACTCGGAGCTATGTGATTTGGCAAAACATCTAACCAAGCAGTTCTCTCATCTGTAAAAATGGGACAATAATAGTTCCTTCCTCTTGGGGTTGTTGAGAGAATGAAATCAGTCGATGCATGAAAAATGTTGAACAAATCTTTCAGTTGCTGTTAATAGTAAAGTATTGACAATATGTAGGAAGAAACTTCTGCTTCCTAAAGGAGACCAGGTAGACTGATTTGGGAGCCAACAACAAGAAATCTAGAGAGGAGAGGAAAAGAAGAGAGACCACCCAGAGGAAGAGTTTTTAATCTAGGTGCATCTGAACTTCTATGCAAAATGCTGTGTTTAAGTGTACTTACTTGTATATTAATTTTTTGGAGGGAGAGGGCCTATAGCCCACATCAGCTGTCCAAAAGAGTCCATCTCTCTTTCTTTCTCCTACACACACACACACACACACACACACACACACACACACACTTGTTTAAGAATTACTGATCTCTTCAGAGAAACGTGAGGGGGGAAAATTACTGATCTAGAGAAATGAAGAGCCAAGAGAAGGAAGCAAATGAGACAAGAGTGAGCCATCTCCATGAACTAAGACGTGGGGTTGGAGGTGGTAGAGAGTATAAAGGGGCAAAGGAGAGAGAGCTCACTGGCATGAAGACATGAAGAAGCAAGCCAGCTCACAATGAGAACGGAATAGAGGTTAGCTCAGCTCTCATATGGCCCAGAGGCTCACAGAGGCTGTTGGGTGAAGTCTGGGTGAGTGAATGGATGAGCAGCTGAGGATTGTGGAAACTAGAGAGGTAGACTGCAGACAAGGAGGGAGGGCTTAAGAGAGACCTTGACTTGGAAGGTTTGAGTGGACAAATTCTTTCCATTTGCCAAGTGTGACAGGAAAAAACTGTCAGCCAGTATATGGTTCTCTGCATCTGAAATACTTCTGATTCTGTGAGGATTTGCAGGAAGGCAGTTTGCCAGGAAGAGATACTTAACTGTTGGCTCTGTGGCTGTCTCAGAAACACCCCAGGGCAGAGTAGGGTGGGCAGAGACATTGTTTTCTGACAGCTGTGGATCTATACCCTGACTTGGCCATTCCATTCATTCATGCAACAAATATTGCTTAAGCACCTACTATGTGCCCAACTTTGTCTCAGGGGCGGGGGATGCAACAATAAATAAAGATGGTCCCTGAGCTCAAAAAAATTTTACATCTAACTGGGGAAATGGATGATGCCCGTGCAGTATAATAGGTTCTGAAACAGGGACCAAGCACATGTTGCTACAGGAACAGAGAGAAAGAGCATTCATATTTCTCCAAGCCTTGGTCTCTTTATCTGCAAAATGGAAATCTTGTTATTCATTACAAGGAGTCTCCTGGCATATTCTAGGCCCCTGCTTGGCACATATGAGGAGCTTGTTGCAGCTATAATTAATTCATCTATTCAACAAATGTTCAGTGAGCACCCCATGTGTTCCCAGAGCTTCTATGGATAGTAGAAATTAAGCATTAAAATAAATAAATAAGAAGCACTGCCTTCATCATCAAGATTACATCCCAGGCTAGGTGCAGTGACTCACGTCTGTAATCCCAGCACTTTGAGGTCGAGGCAGGAGGATAGCTTGAGCCCAGGAGTTGCAGACCAGCCTAGACAGCATAGTGAGACCTCATCTCTACAAAAAAATTTTCTTAGAAATTAGCTTGAGCCGGGCTCGGTGACTCAGTCTGTAATCCCGCGCCTTGGGAGGCTGAGGTGAGTGGATTGCCTAAGCCTGCGGGTTTGAG
>NW_007248750.1:184961-247943 GCF_000164805.1 Carlito syrichta
CACACACACACACACACACACACACACACACACACACACACACACACACAATTACATCTTAGAAGGAAAGCAAATGATAAGTAAAATATTTAGTAGGCTAAATGTTGACAAATGCCTTGGAGACAAAGATGAAAGGAGGGAAGAACTGAGGGGAGAGAACTGTAATTTTAAATGGAGCAGTCAGGACAAGTCTTAATGAAATGGAGATATTTAAGAAAGGATCTGAAAGAGGAAAGGTCATGGAGATATTTGAGGAAAGGATATTCCAGAGAGAAAGATTCACAAATGCAAGCGGCTAAGGCCAGAGGGTGAGTGGTGTGTGATAGCTCATACAGAGACCAGAGTGTCTGGAAGGAGGAAAGAGGTGATCAAGGTGGACAGCACAGGCAAGTAAGGTCAAAGGAGGCCTTGGAAGGGAGCAGTTGGGACTGGGCCTTGGGAGCTGCTGTAAGACTTTGACTTTACTTGAATAAGATGAAAGCCGCTGGAGAGTTTTGAGCAGAAGAGTGACAGATATTACTTTTTAAAAAGACTAGTGTTTTAAAGTATCATTTGTTCTAAGTACAAGCACAGAGAGGGGACACCAGTTCAAAGGCTTCTGCAATCAACTAGGTGGAGATGATGGGGATTTGGGCTAAAGTAGAAGCGGTGAAAAATGTTTAACATCTGGATATTTGAAGGTGGTGTCAATGGGATTTGCTGACAAATTAGATATGGTGGGTAGGCAGGCAAAAGAGTCAAGGATGACTCAAGGATTTGGCCTGAGCCATTAACTATGATGGGGAAGATGAAGGGAGGAACAGGTCTGGGAAGAAAGACTGAGGTTTGATTTGGGGCGTGTTATGTTTAAAAAGTTTGTTGGAAATCCAAATAGAACAGTTGGGTAGACAGCTGGATATACAAGTCTGAAGTCTAGGGTCAAGGTCCTGATTACAGATATGAACTTAGGACTTTTCAGTACATTATGGGTATTTAAAGCCACATGAATGGATAAGATAGTGAATGAAGAAAACAAAGAGAAGAGGAATTAAGAAAACAGAGAAGAGGTGCTAGCACTTTGCCAGGGGGGTGGGGGGTTGGGAGGAGTTGGGGGTGAAATGATCCAAAGGCTCTGAGCTAGACATCAGCAGACCCTCTTATTATATCCCAGAGGTTCTCTTAACATCCAGCAGTGGTGGCCTCACCTGCTTTTAATTTGGAAGCTCCAAGGCTAGACTTGGACATTTTGTAAGGATTTGCAAATATTTTCCCAATGTTATGTCTCCCACTTCTGAACACAAATGCTCACCAGGAAGGAAAAAGCCTGCAGAAGAAAAAAAAAATCAATTTAAAATAGATTGTGTCACCACTTTCTCCAAAATAGAAGGAGAGTCAAGTTCTGGGTTGGAGAGAGAATTTGGAGTCTTCGGCATTGTCTTTCTCCCATCAAACCCTGAGGCTGAGCTCCCACAGAAGAGTCTTCCTGGCTTTCCAGCCCTGGGGCTGTCTTACAAGGAGAGAGTTTATTATATTTTGATGGTTACTTATAATTATATTATAATTGATAGGTTACTTGTCTATGTCCTCTACTGGATTATGGCCTCCTCCAGATGGAGGCCATGTTGAATTCATCACAGAACTATTAGTAGGACCTGGCACCAAATAAGCATCAGGAAATGTTAGGAGAACTTAACTTCATTACAGAATCTAATGAGAGACATCCATATTCCCAGGCTCTAAGTGTTCTTCTCCGGCTCCACCACCATAGCTAGTGTCTGTTCTGCCAGGATCCATTCCTGGAACCTACAGCTGATCTTGGAAAGGTAGAGATAGACCCTGCAGGCCTGGACTCTGCACTTTAGGAGGAGAATATCCTCAGGGCCCTGGATAAGCCATCTGGAAAAACTAGTTCTCTGAGTCATTCTTCAAGTGAGTTCCTGTGGAAAGGGTTCAAAATCTTGGAAGGGAGGTTGGAAGTAGCATGTGGCCTCTTAGAGGCAAAGAGGGGTGTCTCAGCCAGGCACGGTGGCTCAAGCCTGTAATCCCAGCACTTGAAGAGGCCAAGGCAAGAGGATTGCCTTAGCACAGGGGTTCGAGACCAACCTGGACAACTTGGTGAGACCTCATCTCTACAATAAATTAAAAAAAATTAGCCGGATGTGGTAGTACATGCCTGTGATTCCAGATACTTGAAAGGCTGAGGCTGAAGGATTGCCCAAGCCCAGCAAGTCAAGGCTGCAGTGGACGTGAGCATGCCACTACACTCCAGTCTGGCGACAGAGTGAGACTCTGACTCAAAGAAGAAAATAAAAGAGGGGTGTCTCCTCCAAGGGGAACTGCCTCCTTATCTGACCCAGAATTTCTGGCATATCAACAGTGCTAGCACTTTGCAAAGGGTGTTGGATGATCCAAATGGCCCTGAACTAGAAATCAGTAAACCCTCTTTTTAAACATGAGTGTGTCTTGTCCATCATAAAACAAACAAACAAAAACCCCTTTTAACCTCAGGCTACTCCATTTACGACACTATGTTCCTCTTCCTGTTTATAGCCAAATCTCTTGAACAACTTGTCTAAACTTGCTACCTCCACTTCTTCACCTTCTCATCACTTCCTAACTCAGGCCCAGCCCTAAAATATGATTGTCCTTCCAGATCCTCCCAAATGACTTCATCTGGTCTAATTACTTCAGGTACCTTGATGCTGGCAACTTCCAGTCCCTCTCCTGATCTCCAAACCCATGTATTCAACTGTGTACTAGACATCTTGACTCCGCTAACCCAGAGACACTTCAAATTCAATTATCTTTCAAAGCTGAATTCATCATCTTTCCCTCAAACCAGGTCATTCCAAGTGTCCCTGTCTTTGTGAATACACTTCCATCTTTATCCTTGATTCTTCCCCTCTCCCTTTCCTTGGTACATATAATCAATCACTGATCAGCCCTATGCCATGAATATTCCCCTAAAAAACACTTCTCCCCAATCTCATGGCTTTTTTGCTGATCATAATCATTTTTGCCTAGATAATGATAACAACGTCCTTCTCCTCCTTTTTTTTTTTCTTTAGCCTAGATGCCCTGAAGAAACAACAGTCTTCTTAATTGTGGTCTAACAAGCTTCCGATCTTGACTACTTCAAATCCATTTTCTCTACTATAGATAACATTTTCTAAAATGTTCGCCTATTATTTAAAACTCACAAAGACTCTCCAGTGCTCTGAGGATAACTGCAACCTCCTTAACCCAATTCAAGGGTCTCGGCATGAGTTGGACCTTACTTACCCTCCAGTCTCATCTCTCACTACTTCTCTTTACCCTCTATCCTTTAGGCATACTGAATTACCAGTAGTTCCCCAAATAAGCCGTACTCATTCCAGTTTCCAAATCTCTGCCCTCTTAGCCCCTAGTGCTTGTCTCCCTCACTTGCCTTCTTATCTTGCATAACCTTTACCTGGATGACTTCTGTTTCCATTTTCAGGTCTAGTTTATATTGTCATTTCCACTGAGAAGCCTTGCCTGACTCCTCAGTTCTGGAAGGCAGCTTTGCTAAAGGGCTCCTACAGCAAACACACTGTACTTTACCCCCAACACTCTCATCACAGTAAATGACAATTATTTGTTCCTTTGTCTATCATTGACCAGGCCTAAGCTCCTTGATAGCAGGGACCTTGTCTTTCAAGTTCACACCTAGTACTCGACATGGTGCCTGGTTCATGGTGTGTGTGTGTGTGTGTGTGTGTGTGTGTGTGTGTGCGCACACGCATGCGTGCGCGCATGCACATGCAAGTGCACTATAGCAAAGCTGGTGAAAGGGCAAGATGCAATGAGAATCAGGGGAAGGAGAGACAAATAATTATAGAAGGGAGAATATAAAATTATGGAATCTTGGGCAGATTCCATAGAGGCAGTAGCCACTAATGGGATGTGGAAGAGAACAGGATCAAGAGTTAACTCAAGAGGCTCCAAGATTTTGAGCCTGAGTGACTGGGAGGAGTAGAGCTATTCACTGAGCAGTGCCCACAGAAGGGCAGGTTCCAGGGGAAAGCTGAACTCAAGACCAGAGGGCTGTGGGGTCATCAGGCAGACACATACAATATGCCTATGGATAAATTTTCTGTAGCTCTAAAAAGAAGTCAAGGCTACAGACATCCACCTGAGAGACTACCTACAGAAGTCAATATAGAATCCTTAAGGCTACTAAGAGGAGGGAATATGTAGAGAAGAAAAGGTTGATGATGAAGCCTTTGGGAACATTTAGATTATGCTGGAAGAAGAGGAGACAGAGAAATGGTGTTCAGAGAGGTAGAAGGAAAATCAGGAGAATTAACAGTCATTGGAGCCAAATGCAAAGGACTCATCTGCATCCTTGAGTGCCTCAGGAAGGTGGAGAAGAATAAGGCTGCTCTACTTGAAAACTAGCAAGATCCTGTTCTAACGGAAGCCAGATAAAGCAGAAAAGGACCAGCATAGACTGTCCTTTCCAAATATTTCAAACAAGGGTGAGGGAAACAGTGACTAAGGACAATTTGGGAAGCAGAATAAGGGTGTAGAGACTGAGATCCATAGTCAGACTGCTTGGGTTCAAATCATAGCCCCATGACTCGATAGCTGTGGGACTTTGGGCAAGTTTTCCTAAGCCTCCGTTTCTTTCCCTGCAAAATGGTGGAACAAATTTTCTATGGAAGCTGAGCTATGATAGGATTTTGAACAGGTACAAGAACAACCATGGACAGCAGAGTGGGATCATTTGGTGGAGCTGACACTGGAGACAGGCAGATTCTCTTGGAAGTCCCTAGAGACCACTGCAAGTGTTTCAAAAGCATTGAGAGGGGCTCTCCCACCTTTCAGCCTCATTCTCAGTAATACCTTCACATTTACCCTCTGCTACATGCCGTAGTGAGAACACGTGGGTTCAGATCATAGCTCCATGACTTGATAGCTGTGGGACTTTGGGCAAGTTTTCCTAAGTCTCAGTTTCCTTGCCTGTAAATTAGTGGAACAAGTAGTACCTGTTTTCTATGGTTACTGCCATGATTAAATGAGATAATATATGTGAAGCAGCACAGGGCACAGCTTATGTAAGTATTTTTTTTTTTTAAAGCAGGATTTATTGAAAGGACAGAAAAGTTCCTACAGTGGGAGGAAACCCGAAAGGATTGCCCAGTATTTTTAACAAGGTCAAGGAGGGAAACTGGGAGAGAGGAGAAGTTGCCACATAGGAGGGAAAAAAGATGCTCAAGCAAGTCAGACACTGCGGAGGTGGAGAGAGTAGGATTGAGGACTTGGATGACTTGTTGAGATGGAGAACTAGGAGTTAGATCCTTTCAAAACCTGACCGTGAGTGGAGAAGCTACTTATATTCCATTTTGTTGGGGAGTCATGTGGAGTCATCTTGGTGTTTCTCTCACTCCTAGAATCTTTCAGGGTTTCCTGGAGCTTGGTTTCTGCCTCTCTGCCTCCCACTGCCTGCTGGTTCTCCAGCTAGAGACAAGTCGACCTCAGTAGCAGCAGGACATCCCAGCAGTACACATTGAGAGAGGTAGAGTCAGAGAGAACTACTTTATAATGTTTCCTTGGGCCATTCCCTGGACACAGCCTCAAATCCTACCGTCCACTTCTCAGCATACATCTTCACAGTCATTCCAAATGACCTGCCATGGTTAACAAAGCTTTTGAAACACTTGCAGTGGTCTCTTCTAGCAGCTTCCAAGAGAATCTGCCTGTCTCCAGTGTCAGCTCCACCAAACAATCCCATTCTGTTGCCCATGCTTGTTCTTGCACTGTTCAAAACCCTATCATAGCTCACCTTGCAGTAGCTCCTCTATCATTGGGAGGGCCTCTCTGACTTTCCCAGCCTCATTCTCAGCTATACCTTTACATTTACCCTCTGCTCCATGCTGACCAAAGATGTGGCTTAACACATATTGCTTCTTTTTTCCTGCAATATCTTCCTTTCTCTTCCATGGACCAGCCTCTTCTCATCTTTCAAGAATAGCATCCAACTGAAAACTTTTTCTTTTTTTCTTTTCTGAGTTGGAGTCTCACTCTGTTGCCCAGACTGGAGTGCAGTGGCACGCTCCCGGCCACCGCAGCCTCGACCTGCTGGGCTCTGGCCATCCTTCCACCTCAGCCTTCCAAGTAGCTGAGACTACAGGTGCAGGCTACCACACCCAGCTAATTTTTGATTTATTGTAGAGACGAGGTCTCACCAAGTTGCCCAGGTAAGTCTTGAACCTGTGGGCTCAGGCAATCCACTCGCCTCGACCTCCCAAAGTGCTGGGATTATAGGCTGAGTCACCAAGCCCAGCTCAAACCTTTTCTAATATTGCTCTACCACTACCACCACTACCACTGGTGAGTTGGGTGTGCTTTCCCATCCCAGAATTCCCACAGCAACTAGTGGCTGGTCTCTCCTTCCCTATTATGCCTTTTACCTTAGAGTAACAGTTGGGAAATATGGCTGTCTCATTATTAGACTAGGCACTCCTCCAAATTGAGGGTTAGGTTTTATTAATATCTTTATCCCCAGGGCTTAGCATAGGACCTATCTATATATTACACCCTCATTCCTCAGGGAATATTGGTTGAATGGATGAATGTCCTCATCACAAAAAGGATGTGTTCTGGCAGAAAACCAATGAGATACATGAAAGTGGACTCCCTTCCTCCCCCTGAGTCACATGGCCAAGATCCTGCATTCTTGTCGCCTGGCCATGTCTTATTCCATAATTCAAGGGTTGCCAGATTTCCTCTTGATTCCATCTCTTTCATTCCACAATTTTCAACCTTTGCTGAGCTGTTTCATTGCCAGTAGGCAAAAAGTGTTTCTGGTTGTTACTGAGATCAGGTTCTTTTCTGAGAGTGTCTGAATCTTGAAAGGGCGGTGGGTCCTTAGGCATGGGCAAGGAAAGCTGCTAGAAAACATCACTATCAAAGTTGAGGAAGTGCCAGCATTCAAGGGTCAAAGTGTCAAGAGGGGCATCCTGGTGCCACAACATGAGGGATTCAGAGTGAGGGCCAGAAGGATGACAGAGACCCTAAGGATACCCAAGGAATCAAGTGTAGATTAGGATTAATCCATCAGAGTGCAATTAAACAAAAGGGGGAATTTATTTAAGGATACCAGAAGAAAAATGCAACCGGGCTTCAGGGGAAAGTAGGCCAGGGTCCTGAATTTTATCAAGGTCTTCTCTCTTCTCCTTCTCTGCCCTCACCTTTTCCCCACTTTTCTCCTTCCCCTTCCCTACTTTATTCTCTCTCAGCTTTCTCTGGCCCTCCTGACAGAAAGTACCACAAGAAGTAGCTCCCTAATCTACAGACTATCCACAAGAAGAGAGACCAAACCATTTTTCCCTTTTCAATTCTAGAGTTAAGTGCCTAAATAACTGTAGCCAGAGGAACAGCAACACATTTGTATATTTGTGTGACTTGTTCCTCCATAACCTTTCAGTCTGATGAAAGTGTGCAGATGGACAGGTCCCTGAAAAGTAGGAATTGTTCAGATAACCCTAGGAGTTTGGTTCTGGGAACAAGAGTTGGGCTAGGTTGATAAGAACAAGCCCACAAGAGTCAGGAGCATATGAATGAGAACTAGATCTTGGGCAACCCCCTAGATCAAGAGTTTCAAGGCCCATTCATTTCAAAAAGCTTCTCATTGCTTCTTGGCTTTTTGGTCAAGATTATGTGCGTAGTATCTGTTCTTATCATTTCAGTATCTGATATGTCCTCTATGCAAGGACAATATTGTAAATAGATTTTTGGATCAGGGAGATGGAAAAGGAAATTGCTGTGTCCACTCCATGCATCAATCTGGTATTGAAGTACTTCCAAGAATGGTGCACCGCTTCCTCAAAAAGCCCAGGTCTCAAGAAACAGTCTAGAAAAAACGGTTCCTTGGCTTACATACATTTTGGAGACTCTGCATACCATGTCCCTTTCAAGAGTCACATAAGTATTAGCATGTTGAGGACTCTGAGAAGTTCTTTGGGAAAAGACCTATTTAACTTTAACTCATAATAATGCATGTATTTGTACGTTGAACTCTTCTTTTAGTGAAATATCTATAAATTATCCCTCTTTCATAATGCATACTTTGGAGATAGGCCTACACTATTAGCTCTCATTTGATAGTTATTTTGTTTGTTTGTTTGTTTTTGTTTTGTTTTGTTTTTGAGTTGGAGTCTCACTCTGTCACCCAGACTGGAGTGCGGTGGCCGGCGACCTGCTGGGCTCCAGTGATCCTTCTGCCTCAGCCTTCCAAGTAGCTGGAACTACAGGCGCGTGCTACCACGCCCGGCTAATTTTTTGATTTATTGTAGAGAGGAGGTCTTGCCAAGTCACCCGGGCAGGTCTCAAACCCGCGGACTCAGGCAATCCACTCACCTCAGCCTCCCAAGGCGCAGGAATACAGGCTGAGGCACCGAGCCCGGCTTGCTAGTTATTTTTATGGGGACTGGGATGGTTCATGAATAAATAGTCTTGATGTAAAGCTGTGTTTCCCAAATCTCATTTATTTGCCTATGATCTTTCTGAAGTTTGTCTTACATTTTCCCTTCTGTGCTATTCCTGGATATTTTTATGTAAATCAGTCAATCACCTTTTTGGGGGGGGTCTCATCTTAAACAGTTATATCCTAAAAACTATGGATTCAGTGTGGTGGTTAAAAATTTCTGTTTCTCATACACATTGAAATTGACACATCTATTAAAATTTAAAAGTTTGTTCATGTGTTGCAAATAATTTTTATAAGTACTAGGAACACATTGTAGGGACACTGGTTTGAAGTGTCAGGAGTTGGAAAGTGGTCATGTGGGCGTGAGTAAACCAGTCAACCTCCCAGCACTGCCAGCTACACATGCTGCCAGAGAAGTTCAGCCTGTGACAAGACTTCCCAGATACCTGCATGTCTGTGCACAGATACCAACCTCGGTATGCCATTCTGGTGTCTGTGCTGGGTCTTTTTTGTGTTTTTCTTTCTGTCACCCAGACCGCACTCCAGTCTGGGTGACAGAGTGAGACTCCAACTCAAAAAAAAACAAAACAAAAACAAACAAACAAACAAAATAACTATCAAATGAAAACTAATAGTGTAGGCCTATCTCCAAAGTATGCATTATGAAAGAGGGATAATTTATAGATATTTCACTCTGTTGCCCAGGCTGAAGTGCAGTGGCATGCTCATAGACACCCCAGCGTCGACTTGCTGGGCTCCGACGATCCTTCTACCTCAGTCTACCAAGTAGCCAGAACTACAGGTGAGTGCTACTACACCCGGCTAATTTTTTATTTATTGTGGAGACAAGGTCTTGCCCAGTTGCCCGGGCTGGTCTCGAACCCACGGGCTCAGGCAAATCACTTGCCTCGGCCTCACAAAGTGCTGGGATTACAGGCTGAGCCACCGAGCCTGGCCTGTCTGTGCTGTTTTCACACCTACCTGGTCTTCCTTGGAGGGAACTGGAAAGGAAATGCAGATTCTCCCTGGGTACTGGGTGTTGGGAATGCAGTAGTGTTAGGAGGCACGGCTATTCCTGAAAGTAGTCCTCAAATTATCTTGACTGTACAGGAGCAAGCAGGCGCCAGAGCCTCATCTGCTGACCTGGGATTGATCCTGAGATGGGAAGACTATGAGCAGAGACACTAAGAGCAAGGCAAAACTGGTTCTGGCAGTTTGTGTCAGGGAATGAGCATCATTTTGGAGTCAAGCAGACCTGAGTTTCAATCCAAGATTCACCAATTTCTATCTACATGCCCTCAAACAATTATTTTTTGATAGTTTATTAAATATCCACAATTGCCTTTTGCGGGTGCCTTTTGCGAGCGTGGAGAGGGCTCCATGAAGACCTCGGGCCAGCTGCGGGAGTACAAGGTGGTGGGGCGCTGCCTGCCCACCCCCAAGTGCCACACGCCCCCGCTGTACCGCATGCGCATCTTCGCCCCCAACCATGTGGTCGCCAAGTCCCGCTTCTGGCATTTTGTGTCCCAGATGAAGAAGTCCTCGGGGGGAGATCGTCTACTGCGGGCAGGTGTTCGAGAAGTACCCCCTGCGAGTGAAGAACTTCAGCATCTGGCTGCGCTTTGACTCGCGCAGCAGCACCCACGACATGTACCGCGAGTACCGCGACCTGACCACAGCGGGTGCCATCAACCAGTGCTACCGAGACATGGATGCCCAGCACCACACCCGTGCCCACTACATCCAGATCATGAAGGTAGAGGAGACTGCAGCCAGCAAGTGCCGCCGGCCAGCGGTCAAGCAGTTCCACGACTCCAAGATCAAGTTCCCTTTGCCCCACTGTGTCCTGCTTCGCCAGCACAAGCGGCGCTTCACCACCAAGAGGCCCAACACCTTCTTCTAGGGCTCCCGGCCCCCAATAAACCCTAGAACACACGGAAAAAGAAAAAGAAAAAAATAAAAATAAAAATAAATAAATAAATAAATATCCACAATTACCATCATTGAGCAGATGAGGACTCAGAGAAGTTAAACAACTTGCCTGAGGTCACATAGCTAATAAACAGCAGAGCAGAATTCAAATCCAGGCTAGTTTGATTTCCAAGTATGTGCTACTAACTACCACATTACCCTGCTTTTATTCACTCATTGCTTGCACACCTCTTCTGTAGGAGGACCTGTTGCTGGGTGCTGGGGATCCAGTGCTAGGCAAGATAGACAAGGTCCCTGCCCTCCTTGACCTTGCATTCTATAGAGGAGAGAGACCTCAAACTATCCATTATTCCATTTATAACTTAATAACAATTGTCATAAGTGTTACAAAGCAGCTTCTGATCTGCCAGTGGAAGCCAGGGTCAGGAAGTATGTGTGTGTGAGGGGTGGGGGGTGTCACTTTAAGAAAGTGCTATTTAGGTTGATCTTGAAATACCCACAATAACTGTTTTTTGAGTTAGGGTCTCACTGTCTCCCAGGCTGAAGTGTAGTGGCACGATTATGACCATGATGGCTACTGGCAGCCTTGGCCTCCTGAGCCTACAGGCTAGTGCCACCGTACGTGGTTAATTTTTTTTTGTAGAGACAAGTTTTCGCTACCTTGCCAAGGCTGGTCTCCAACACCTGGGTTCAAGCAATCCATCCTTCGCCACCTCCCAAAGGGCTGAGATTACAGGAGTGAGCCCCTACACCTGGTTCACTCAAAAAATTAACCCCAGATCATTTATCATTAGATGAGATGAAGAGGATGATGGTGGTCTGTGGATGAGCTTTTTTTTGGTATTTATTTTTAAATGATTTCATAGATAATTATGTCATAGATATTATTACTTAGGATGAAGGTAAATAAAGGGATCAATGAAAACATTAAATAATAACTGTGGCCGTGGTAATAGATGTGAAATTCACAAAGGAGATAATGGTTAGATTTGCCTGTTGAAAAGGTCATTGTGGCAACTATTGCAGGGCAGTTTGGGAGAGGGCCAGAATGGAAGCAGGAGCCCCTGTTAGGAATATTGTATTAATTCAAGCAAGAGGCATCAGAGACTTCAACAGACCTGTGGATGGGGGGAGAAGCGGATGGGTGGAGAAGCGGATGGAGTGAAGAGATGCAATCAGCTAGGCTAATGAAAAATGAGGGAGAGAAAGATGTCCAGGCGGGGCTTTTCTAGCAGAGAAGATGAGTTCAGTGCCAGAGAAGCTTGTGAGGCATCCAGGTGTAGATGTCTGGTTGGTGGTTGTGTGTCACTTATTTTTGAGACCATATGACTTGAGTAAAATAGGAGCTATTGTGAGAATTCAGAGCGGGTTAAGCAGCAGATACTCCATAAACGGTAATTCTTTTCCCCAACTCATCTCCACTAAATCACAGTAGCATGCCATGGATACAGTGGTGGATAGAGCCAGGTTGGGTTTACCTGGAGATCTGGTTCCCTTTGATCTCTTGCTTCCGCTTTTCCCTCACCACAATTCCTGATTCATAGCAGATGCTCAATAAATGTTTGCAGATTGAACCAATAAAATCAGGACCCTTGTGATACAGGGATACGTGTACATGGCTGTTAAGGTGGGAAACCGGACCCTTAGTTGAAAATTTAAAATAGGCCAGGTGCGGTGGCTTACGCCTGTAATCCTAGCACTCTGGGAGGCAGAGGCAAGAGGATTGCCTGAGCGCAGGGGTTCGACTTGGCGAGACCTCATCTCTATAATAAATCAAAAAATTAGGCGGGTGTGATGGCAAACGCCTGTAGTTCCAGCTACTTGGAAGGATGAGGCAGAAGGACTGCCTGAGCCCAGCAGCACGAGGCTACGGTGACCGTGAGCGTGCCCCTGCACTCCAGCCTAGGCGATAGAGTGAGATTCTGATTCATGCAAAAAAAGAAAGAAAAATTAAAAGTAATTTTAAAGAAGTAGGCGTAAATAATCCAGAAATTGAAAGGCCTGGACAAAGGCTAGGAGGGGACTCCTCCCGCCAAGCGACCTCAGGGCCCGTTTAGCAAGTAAGGAGGCGCGGGTGAAACTTTGGGTCCCAGTTGCCAAGGTATTTGCAGCTCTGAGGAGATGCAGAAGTGGGACATTAGTTCTGCTCCGGGCCGGCTGGGTCCCGCCGCGGCCTTTAAAGGCCCACCACGTGGCCATGCGGCCAGCCCGGGTCTGGAGGCGGTGTTTGGGCAGCGCATGCGTACTGCCTATCAGAGGGGCTCAAGGTTCCGAGAAAAAGCGCCGGGAGAGGAAGGGGGGGTTACTCTGGGTGGGAGGCCGTGGGAGGAGTCGTCTGCTTATGCAAATCATAGCAGCGCGCGGGCCGGGGGCTGGGCTTGGGATGCAAAGCCTCGTCTGTCTTTCCAACCGCGAGGGGGCGGGTCGCAACCCTCGGCCTCTTTCCCCGAGCGCTGACGTCGCCGACGTCGTGTTTAAAAGCGGCCACGCAGGCGCAGTGAGCCGAAATGCGAACTTAGGCTGTTACACAACTGCAGGGGTCTGTTCTAGCCGCCCGCCCGGCCGTCAGGCAGTGTCGCCGCTGCTGTCGCCTCCTGAGCCGTTCCGGGAGTCTCAGGCCCGCAGTCACCGCCGCTTACCCGCGCCTCCGCGAGCCTCCGGGAGCCCCGTCTGCCCTCAGGCCGGTCCGACCGTCTGCGTCTCTCCCGCACCACCTCGCCGCCAGCCGCACGCCGCGCTCGCCGCTCCGGCAGACATGAGCGGGGACCATCTCCACAACGATTCCCAGGTACGGCCCGACCTGACCCCGGTGGCCCCCTGACCCCGCCCCGGTCCTTTCGTGAGCCTCGGCAGAGCCCTGGCCCGGCCGCTTTGACAGGCCGGAGTTCCCGGCGAAGGGCCGCCCACCGGAGGAGCTCGGCTCACTAGGCCCCGGGCGAAAGCCGCGAAGTTACAGTCTGGGGCACGGCTGCCCTCTGAGACCGTTTCTGGGGCGCCCCATCCCCGGGGGCGCAGGGTGGGTCAGGCTCCCGGTCGGGCGCTCGCCGCCCAGGGGGTTAATTTGCCTGATGTTTCATATTCCCTCCTTTTCTCTCCCCAGATCGAAGCGGATTTCCGATTGAATGGTAAGTGTGCCCCCCCGACCCCGGATCGCCCAGCCGCCGGCCACCTCCTCCGCGCCCGGCCGGTGCCGGGCAGAGGACAGACATGGCGTCCCAGAGACTAAGTCCCGGCTCCTCGCTCACCGGCCCCATTGTTCCCATCGGGCCGCCTCTGGACCTCCTTTCCGAGGACCTCAGCTCCCCCAGAAAACAGCCCTCCCAAGAGGGGGCAACGGAGACCCCGCGTCGCCTGCCACCGGGCCTCAGGAGGCCTTTCCGGGCCGGGATTCCTCCCGAGAAAGTCGCCTTGTCGACGGTCGGGACTTAGTCTCTGCGCCATTTTCTTTTTCTCTTTCCTCTCCTTTCAGTGCCTGTGTCTCTTTCTCTCCCTCCCTCGGCTCCTTCCTTTGAGCTGCCCAGAAAGAGCTTTCTGCAGAGCAAAGCTATATAAATCACAAACCTCACCAGAGAGGGAAGGCTGGGAGACGGAATAATTATTATTTTTTTCCAAATAGAACTTTATTTGGGGGGTTATTTCATTACAGCTTCATGTTTGTTTCCTTTTCTGCTTCCAGAATGGAAGATTTCCTTAGGCAACTGTTGATTTTTTTTTTCGGTGGGGGGGATGTTTATGATAGGAATTATGGCTCTAAAACTATGGCCACCCTTTGTGGAGCTCTTCATATTTCCAGGTTTTTTCTCCCCAAGTTGTGTTATTTGCAAAGGTAGTAGTACCTTCCTTCAAAAAGTTTGCAAGTTCTTTATGGGTTGCCCAGTGTAAATGGAGGATTTTTAAAAAATTAAAGTATTAGTCACTAGAACTGTTCATTGTGGCTGAGGTTCCCAAGGCAATGTTTTTTAGAAACAGTTTAGTGTACTTGCCTATGGGAGGAAAGGTTATTGAGCATCTTATCTGTACCTGGCATGCTGGCTGCTGCTTTTGAGCTGCAGAGAGGAAAAAGAGATTTTATTTATTGAAACAAAGTGGCCAGCACCCACTCCTGCTCCTGTTCATTCTTTTTCAGAAGCTGCTTTTTCAGGAATCAAGAGCTAATTTGCTTTTTCCACATCTTTATGTTTTTGAGCCCTTTTCAGCCAAATCAAAGCATTTATTCTTTGAGTATTTCCACTTCAGTTACCCAGGGAAGATTCTCCCTATAAAAAGCTCACCCTTGAAGGCTTTCCAACAATCTTGTTGAAGGAGAAGTTACCTTCTGTAGTGTGCTGGGAATTCCCACTGATTCTGATGGTACATAATCCTGCTCAATTGAGTTTGGGTTCCGGGAACCTCTCCAGTGGGAGAAGCTGATGAGTAGGTTTTCTGATGTTGTAATCAGCAGTCCATCTTGTTCACCCGCTCTAGCAGCCTTATGTTAACATTTTGGAGTGGGGTATCTAGCAAGAGATGGTACACATCCAGGAGAGAATCTGGCTGAAGTATGGCATTTCTTGAGCACCTGGTATGTGCCAAGCACTATGCTTAGTGCTAGAGCTGAACCTGCAACCACAACACCCCTCTTGCTCTCAATCCAGCCTATTGGGGGAGACATAACCAGTAATTATAGGGTAGATTCTGGGTCATATGTGTACCCAAAATATTTGGGAGTATAGGGGACTTAATTTGGTCTGGGGGTGGGGAAATTTCTCCGAGAAGGCAACTTCTGAACTGGGTATTGTGCAAGAGTAGGTCTAGAGAATTGCTAGAAGTTGGAGTATTTCTTAAGTATATTTAACCAACCTATCAAGATTATAAAAGAGGGAGGAGATGTGGCCCCTTCAGTCTAGAAAACCACAAAGAATATAGATTTTTGGTAGGGGTATGGGGTCAAAGAAAGGATGTGACAGGTGGGAAAGTAGGATCTTTATACAGCAAAAGTATTCTTTTGGCTTTTTGGCTGTGCTGAGTAGGTAAAGTATTTAGTGATGAAACACAGTTGAACCCTTTCTCTTCATGAGAAAGTTAACTTCCATGGCTCTTACATAAGTTATATGAAGGAACTAATGAATATTTGGATGATTATGTACTGAGATTATTGATCTTTAGTGCCGGTTTTATAGAGGCTGAAGTAAACTGCCTAAGGTTGACTTTTAGGATGTGTTAGTTCACTTTTAATAACAATAACAACTAATATTTATTGAATACTTACTGTTTGCCAGACATGAATCTCAGCTCTTCTCGTAGATTATCTAATTTAATTTAATCCATGGAAGAACCCTTATGAGTTAGGTACTTTACTTTCATTTATAGATGAAGAAACAGAGGCTTTGGTGTATTTACTAGCTTGCCCAAAGGCAATGAATTGGGCAGTTCAAAGCCCATGAGCTCAGGCACTATGCTATAGTGATACTAACTAGTACTAATATGAAGAAATTAAAAGTTGCACATCTCTACTTTCTAACAGCTGAAAAGGGAGAGAAGGAAGGAAGGATTTGATAGTCTGTCATTTGTTTTTTATTTGAGCCTACTCCTTCAAAAGATAAAATACTTTAACTGTTTCCCTGCCTTCAGACTCAGCTCAGAAGGGTCTGACACTAGAGGGAATATTGTCGAGAAGATGTGGTGTTAGTAGCTGTGTGCTTGGTCCATCAAGTAATACATTGCTAACTAGTGATTTATTTATGTAACTATGAAAGGCAGTTTTAAAAAAATAAATTCAACATTTGATTTTGCTCAGTTCATTATTGATCTTTGTATTAAGAGGAGTTTGCTTTTAAGCATGGTTTTAAGTAAGCCTAACCCATCTTACAGATTATTCGTACATGTTCATATATTTAAATCAAATATCTCTCATTTTGCCTGTCTTCATCTAAGATGCAAAAGATTCTTTCCCCCTTTGGTGCTCATTCTTTACAATGTTTAAAATTGTAGCTCTGTGTGATTAGAATATTCTGACCCATACTCAATTGCTGGGAAAATTTGTTATTTGTGAAATGTATTTATATATTTAAAATATTGACAGTGAATTAGGAATTTCAGGAGCAGAAACCATAACCTCTCTTACCTAAGTGAAAAGACTTCTAAGTGTTTGTAGCATTAACTATAGTGGGGCTGAGTCATTATTGCAGTAGTGTACAGGCTGCCTACTGATGTGTAGAATTGATAATGATAATAACAAGTTGAGGTGTTAGTGATTATTTTGCTGTTTCAAGAACTTGAAGTTTTTGCCTGTCTTATCTGGAGATAGGGAATTCTTCCCCTCTCTCCTGTCTTAGCAAAGTAAAATACTCCCTCAGTGTTTATTCTAAGAAATGTTACGTAGGATCATGATTTTGACATCATCTTGTGTTGATTCTAGCTGGCTTAACGAATTCAAATTGGACAAAGGGAATTAAAAATGAATTGTTTCTGATGCTAACAGATAGTAGTACTTTTGTGCTGTTGGGTATGAGTTAGAGTAGGCAGTGAGAAGGCTGATGTGGTGTGATCTGAAAAGTCCCATCACAATTGTTAAAATGGAAAACTGATGACACCTCCAAATGAAATCTAGAACATCTTCAGACTCAACCAGGAAATACTTAAACATTGGGCACTAGTATAGTCTTTCCTTACATTGCTACTGAACTCTTTGAGACACCTCTTTAGAATTAGTGAGCTGCTAGAATATAGTATACTTTAACATGAAACAAAGTTGGTTGCCAACATTTTTCCCCTCCAATTACTAGCTTATCAGATCTCACAAACAGATTTTAGACTCGAATGTTCCTGGTAAAACAATAAAATCTAGGGGTTACTAAAAGAATCAGAAATACCTCATGATGTAAAAGGTGAAAACTAGATAATATTGCTAACTGGCACCAACTCCTACTTTTCTTTGGTAAAGTAGATAGAGTAAAATAGAAAGTAGGAACCCAGGGTCAGTCTCTAAATAGCAAAAAAAGAGAATTGAGTCTGCCTTTTAATTTTGCTGTCAGCATAAAGATGGGGAATTGAGAGAGTTTGAAAGACATTTGTTAATTTGCTATGGATCATGGTGAATAAATATGCATTTATATGAGTGCCAGAGTTTTAAATAACATATCTTAAAGCTTATATTTCAAAATTAGACTGTAAGGTTTGTTTGCTCATTTTCAGTGTATGGAAGGTAGGAAGGTACCAACAAATGTCTGCTTTTTGAATCTGTAAATATGTTAGAAGAAACTTTGTATTGTGTATTAATTATTGTAATAGTTGCTGCTGCCAGTGGTATGAGAAATGATTTCATTGTACTTTCTGGATATATATCATTTTAGGAGCTCTCAGATTATACTGAAATTGTGTGACTTCATATTAGTTGGTCATGAATGTACATGTGCTTTACAGATTTTTAACAACTTTAGCCATCTTTTTAACACATAATTAAACGGATTTTCTTTAAACCCAAAGCTGTTTCCCCAGAAGTATGTTTTGTAAAGGATTACATCCTTCCCATATGAAACTAACTATGTTGAACTCAGGTTCTAGGTTCACTTGGAAAAATGGATTCAAATGTAATTATTTTGAATGAGGCTATGGAAATGTTTGAAATGAGCATTTGACTAGGAACCGGAGGTTTAAAAAAAAAAACCCTCTCGAAAGAACAGTAAAATATAGTTTATGCATTGAATGAAAGAGTTAGTTGAGTGAATTTTCTGTGTTCTGTGGTTTAGATTATCTGACTGTCTTTTAATTATTTTGAAACTGTTCACCTTGCATAAGAAGGGCATTTGGGAGAATTTGGTTTCTTAAGGTAAAGAGTTTAGGATGGGATAAGTTCCAGACTGGCCCTTAAGAAGTGAATGAGATATTGTGTTTAAAGGAAGCTTTCAGATTGTGTTTAAGCTTCGAGTAGTAATACTTGGAACAGATCTTTTCTCCCTGTTTCCATGCCTTGTAAATCTAAAGTTTGAGCAGCATCTTTCTATCCTCATGGCTCCAGGCCAATAGCTGCACTAGGAAATCTAAAATAGAGGCCAGCAGCTTGAAATAATGAGCATTTTGCCAGCCCTCACCCTCCCTGCTTCTATCTAGATGTGGACAGTGCGTCATGTGGGTAGCATAGGGCCTTGTTACAGTGGAGAGGTATGAAAATGGAGGAAAAGGTGGCACGAAATGGGGAAAAAGTGGCATGGTGGGTAAATCTTGATTACAGAGGAAATATGTAGTTGGAATATTTGTTAGATATTAATGGCATTTTGGTAGTAGTATAGGAAATGGCTAATAGTTTGCTGAAGTGATTTAACAGTAAGTAGATACTGTTCAACATGATTTTTGTTTAAGAAAATTCCTACATATTTTTCAAACAGAAGTAATGTTGCTGATATCTCATGTATATCTCTGAGGCTTATAGATTGAAATATCAACCTAGACGACCTATATCAAAGTTTGTATCAAGTGTCTATCTGTATCTGTCATTTATGCCTCTTTTAGTAAAGAGACTAACTCCAAGGGACGTAGGCAACTTAAGATTTAATTAAGTTTTAATTTCTTTGGGGTATGTATTTATATTTAATTGTCTTAAATTTTTAGTTCTACTTATTTTTCTCCCTACCACCTTCACCTTTATGTAGAGTACTTGAGGATTTTTCTGAAATGTGTAGTAAATATTTTTATTTACATCTCTCCTCCACTTAGGCAGGTTGGGGATGCATCTCTACCAGGCCTTTAACTCTCTTCTGATTCTTTGAAATGAACATTGTTTCTGTGGATTCAAGGAACCTAAAAACTCAGGTCATTAGCATACCTAAGACACACCTAGATAAGCTCCAACAAAAGGTGTTAAAGCAGTCAGCATTACTAGGGATTTAGTCTCCCATCTTTTTTGCCTTAGATGATGTTGTTCAAAACAAATTTAACAGATCCTTGGGTATTAAGGACAAAAGCAAACAAGCAACCTGTGGTCCCATTATTTTTTATATTGTTTTTCTTAACACAACCTAGCAAAAACAGTTGCCTAGGCTTTTTCTTGGGATAGACTCCTTGGCTTTTTGAAGCTTACACAAAAATAAAAGTTTTATGTTGAAGGTTAGTCATACACTAGAGTAATGCACTCTTTTGCTGTTAGTAAATGTCCAGATTTTAATATTACTGCCATATATGTGTGAATAGCCAGAATAACTGATTGGGTAGGAGACTATTCTAGTAGGTTTGAAATCAGTGTCATCTGTGGGTCTCATTGGCTAAGACTCCCTACTTAACCCAGCTCCTATAAGATAGCCTCTTTATTTACTGTATTTCTTTTTAGCCAGCTATCCGAGGTCTTGCTGAGCAGCAGAAGAGGAAGAAGGAGGGTAATTTTGAGAGCTTACTAGCCACCATGTTTTTATAGGCATAGTAAATCTGAATTGCATGGGGATAGTATGGATTGTGTAGGCTTACAGGAGAATCAGACCAGAAAAGATCAATTATTTTCTTTTTAACCACCCCCCTATATCCCCTTTTTGTTACCATACTGCCTCAGTTCAGATCCCAGAAACTCTCTTAAGCTGTAATTGGTAAGCCTCTAGTACAGATGTCACACAGCTTGTCCTTAATGATCTGCTGGTAGAAATAGCTTGGATCCCTTGTACCTGAAATGTTAGGTCTCCAATACATGCTTTGGTGTTAAGAGGAAGAGTATAGATGGTGAACAGAGAGAGTATGGGGAGATGTGGTCTTGGGTAACTGTGGTAAAATAGAAAATTTAAGTAGAAATCAGAAAAATCTAGGCAAGTCCTTATTCTTGCAATGAAACTTGGCCTGGCCATTGAACTTTGTTTTCTTATCTGTAAGCAGGGATGATATTTCTGTTTTACAAGCTTTTGAGAATTAAATGAGTATATAAAGGTGCCTCTCTGCCCACATTGTAAAATTTAAACTTTGATCAGACAGCTTCTGTTCTCAAATGGATCATTATTTTGAATTTTGGGTTTGAAATAGTGATGTTGGTGAGTCTTTTCTTTATTGGTATTCCTTGTTCATGTTTTAAATCTTCCTAAATTTTACCCAGTAAATTGTAGCATGTAACTAGAACTGTTGAGTCTTTACCTAACTTAACTGATCTCTTCCAATTGTAAAGATTTCTTCATTTCTAGATTTGGGCTACATAGGAGCCAAATGTATTATCTGGTTCCTACTTTTGTAAGAATAAGTTTAGTTCGTGACCCGCCTGGGCAACTTGATGAGACCTCATCTCTACAACAAATAAAAAATCAGCTGGGCGTGGTAGCGCGCGCCTGTAGTTCCAGCTACTCGGAAGGCTGAGGCGGAAGGATCGCCCGAGCCCAGCAGATCGAGGCTGCGGTGGCCGGGAGCGGCCACTGCACTCCAGTCTGGGTGACAGAGTGAGACTCCAACTCAAAAAAAAAAAAAAAAAGAATAAGTTTAAGGCAAGGTGGTCATTGCTAAAAGAATGTCTATCAGAAGAGAAGACGGGCTTAGAAATGAAGGAAGCCTATTGATGTGACTAATTTTTCAGCCATTTAATACAACTGGGGATCTTCTGTTAAAGATACCCAGAGCCTTGGTTTGTTTTTGTTTTTTTTTTAAGTTGGAGTTTCATTCTGTTGCCCAGGCCTGCTGAGTTCAGATTATCCTTACGCCTTAGCCTTTCAAGTAGCTGGAACTACAGGTGTGCACCATCTTGCCTAGCTAAATTTTTTTTTTAATTGTAGAGATGAGGTCTCACCAAGTTGCCCATGCTTGTCTCGAACCGCTGGACTCAGGCAGTCTTCTTGCCTCCACCTCCCAAAATGCTGGGATTACAGGTTTGAGCCACTGCACCCGGCCCTAGAGCCTTACTCTTAAGATGCATTTAATACGTGAAATGTCAGATTCATTATTTAGAATTTTTTCTTTTATTTATTTATTTATTTATTTATTTATTTTGAGTTGGAGTTTCACGCTTTCGCCCAGACTGGAGTGCAGTGGCCACTCCTGGCCACCGCAGCCTCGACTTGCTGGGCTCCGGCGATCCTTCCGCCTCAGCCTTCCATGTAGCTAGAACTACAGGCGCGCGCTACCACACCCGGCTAATTTTTTGATTTATTGTAGAGATGAGGTCTCACTAAGTTGCCCGGGCGGGTCTCGAACCCGCAGACTCAGACAGTCCACTCACCTCAGCCTCCCAAGGTGTGGGATTACAAGACTGAGCCACTGAGCCCGGCTCGAATTTTTTTCTTTTAAATCACAAAATGCAATATGTCTTGTGTCAGCATATATTTTCAAAAGCCACTGTTTTACTTCTCCCCCAAAATGTTTTGTTTGTTTATTTAGTTTTATGCTGTAGTTCTCCTATCTAACCAAAACATTTTTAAACTGAGAAAACTCAAAGCACACATACTGTACATACACAAATAACAGTTAATTTGAGAATTACCTTAATTTTTTGTGTATTCAAATATTGCTTAAAGTGGCCAACTCAACTTCCTGTGAAATACTAATTCTTGGGAATAAGAATACCTTAAATAATAAAGCTTGCATATGAGAGTTTAGTAGCAAACTAGAGTTGTGTATGAGTATAGGCATTTGGGAACTTCCATTGAAAAACAATCAGCAGAAATTTCAGTAATGACTCATATATCTAAGCTAATGCTGAATATTGAATTGCCTTGAATTTGTTATTTTGGAAGTGCTCCTTAAAGGAAATAAACCAAAGTCACTTAGGGATGTGTTCACTAATGTCCATTAGATTAAGCCTAATGGATCTTAATAGAGATCTTAGGCCATTGATCAAAAGGATTATCAGAGAAGTACCACAGGAAGTGCAGACGTGAAAATTAATATTCAATTAAAAGCAGGTCAGAGAAAATAATTTTGTAGTATAGAAATTAGTGAATAGTGTCTAATTTTAAAGAGTCTTTAAAGATAAAGTCCTCAAAAGATAAACTTCTCAGGAATATATAGTTCTTAAAGTAGTTGGATAAGAAACTCTGGGAAGATGAATGTTTATTAATATTGTGTAGTTATATTGCCCTCAGTACATAAGGTGTGTGTGTACAAAATAGGGTTGGATTTAAAAGTCTTCAAAGCCTGAGCCTCTTTTTCTTCCATTTTTCTGATGCAGAATACAGAATGTGAGTAGTCTTTGCAAGCTCAGACACACACACTCACACACACACACCATACACACATATAAATAACAGATCTTGAGTTAAGGGAATTTGCATTTCAGTTATTGAGCTTCTGCTCAATAGCTAGTTCTTTGAACAAGTTAATAACAAAGCCTTAGTTCGTCACCTGCAAAGTGAGTTTAATACTCACCTTAAAACATTGAAGATTTAAGAGCATGTGAGGATTACTTTATGAAAGGTGAAGCTTAGTACAAAATTTTTAGTTCCTTTTCAGTCCTTAAAAACAAAACAAAAAAAACCCAGATACCCTTTATAGAAGTTGCTTCATTAGTCTTTTGTACAAAGGAATCATCTTTAATTTCTTTAAATTTGAATATATATCTTGTGAGATTATACCCAAGTAGGAGGGATCACTAGGGAGCCTTGAGTATGCTACTGTTGCTGTGAATTGTAGACCTGGTTCAGGAGGGCAGGCTGGCCTTGATTTCCTGGTAACTTCAGTCCCCCCTGTGGTAAGCACCTGCTATGTACAAACTACTTTGTTTCTCAAACCTTAAATTCCATATTAAAGATCTCTGGCTGTGAATATTTTTACCCCCTTCGCACTTGGGATAGTTTAATATTTAGAAATCTACTTAGGAAGGTAAAAATTTCGTGTTTAATTGTAAACAAAAAAATTTAAGTTGCCATATCCATTCATACAAACATTCAGAAGGTGAATAACTAACTACTAGACACAGATGAAGAAGAGAAGATGAAGGAGACATAGTTCTCAGAATGAACATTTTGAAGTTAGTAAGTTGTAGGTTTGTATACTCACTTCTTCAGTTCAGATTTTTCACTAGGCCTCAGTACAAAGGCTGCTATCATACCAGCATGAATGGGGACTAGAGGTACTTTCTGGCAGTTAATATTTCACTATCAATGCAAGAGAGTGATGTCTCTCTGGTTAGTCACAATCCTAAGAAGTTTTTTCTCCTTAAAGAAATTGAGACGCCTATGACCTTGATTTCCCAAGATTTCCCAAATCATACTACTGTTATAGGAAATAGTTGTTTAGTATATCTATATGTTCATTAAACTTTTTCATCTAGAGTAAAGGAAAAGATTAAGTTCTGTGTATTTAATTCTCATTCTCTCTTTGTGTCAGACACCTGTGTAGCATGAATTTTAGAAAGTTAGTTTTCAAGTTTCCCTGAACATGTAGATTGTCAGAGTGACTAGAAATGTACACATTCTGTATGGAGAGATCCATGTGACAATAGCTAATTCAAATATTTGAATTAATCTAAATCCTTAAACTGAGTTGACCGCAATAAAGAATTTGAAATCACCATCTTTACAAATTTAAAGAACTTAAATCTTAGAGGTTAGACTCAGTACTTAAAGTCCTAGGAAACTGGGAAACAGGTTAAATATTATTTTTTATTGCTCTTTCTTAATCCACAAAAGATCTTGATATGGGCAATACACAAAAGCTGTTAAAACTCCTCCAAGGAAGGTGCAGAGTATATAGTAGCATTACTTACAGTGATTTGAATACTAGAAAAGTGATTGATACTTAATGTTAGGCTTACCCTGCCTTATTCTTAGAATCAGTCAGTGCATTTTTGCAGGAATGGATGCAGTGTCAGTAGCTCTTACTATTTAACAGAAATGAAGAAATAAGAGCCTCTTGGGGGCATATACCTCAAGATCTATTTCTTAATTTTTCATGTTCTACTTAACCAGGTGAGGAAACGAAAGCTGGAAGAAGGAACACAGACTAGCTATGGCTAGTCTTCATAACTGCTTGTTTGTTACACTTGATTATCAAACTGTAGCATACTGCCTTGGTCCAAATTCCAGAAGGCACTGACTCTGAGAAGTACATTTATTGAACATTTGATTTTGTTTTTTTAGATGGGTCTCTTCAGCAACCCTCTCCCTATTTCCCACAACTCTTAAGATCATATTCAAGTATTCCTTTTACCCTGGAATGAAGTATTCCTTTTACCCTGGAATGCGTCTTAGTCTTTAGAATTTGGTAAAGCTTAGATAGATATACCCAATACTTCTTCATTTTATTACATATTTTTAGGAAGACACTAAGTATTGCGAACTTGAGAGTTAGAAACCTCTTAGAGCCCAGTTCAGTATTGACAGCATCATCATACTTTCCTTACTAGGGAAGTCTCTGCAGTCACCACCTAACCCATAAGCCAGAAGTAACCACTTTTTTCTGGCTTTCACTGAGCTTTTGTTATCCTCTTTTAATTTTTCATTCTACAGTAGTCTGTAGAAATTTGTGCTTTGCTTACTTATTAAGAAGTGGGCAAGAGCACTGTCTCATCCTATATGGTCAATACAGATACTTTGAACAAATGTTTAAGTTTCAAAATGGGAATGATTTTCTTCCCTAGCTCACCAGTGAAGATCCAGTGAGACACTTTGAGAGCTTTACAGTACGTTTTCATTGTTGTCAAGCTAGTATGCATAAGAATCACCTGAGAATGCTTGGTAAAAATACATATTCTTTGTTTTACTCCTAGAAGTTGATTCTGTAGTGGAGGTTACTGAAAAAACTGCATTTTTAATACATCATCTACAATCTGAAATGATTCTGGTTAATGTGAGTTACCCGTAAGCTTTTGGAGAAACTTATCTGTCTGTACTTCGCTGTCTTATTTGGCTGAATATTTTATTCATTTAATTAAGGTACTCTATTGGTCAAGCTATAAAGCTTATGAGATATCTTGAAAGGACCAGAACAGTGTTTTTTTAATATATAAGCTTGATACGTCACTCATTTAAATAGGTAGCTTCTGCCTTTCAGTGAGTATTTACCTAAGTAGCAGAGATAGTTAACCACCTTTGTAATTGTCTTACTGTGTGTCTCATCGGAATCCTAATTCTTTCTCCTACTTCCAGGTTTAACAAGCCATTTAATTCTGATGTCATCTTTTTGGACTGGGTAAACTTAAGCAGAGCACAAAAAGTGAGAGGTTGTTTTTTGTTGTGTGTGTGTGTGTGTGTGTGTGTGTGTGTGTGTTTTGAGTCTGTTGCCCAGGCTGGAGTGTAGTGGCAAGATCATGGCCACTGCAGCCTTGACCTGCTGAGCTCAGGCAATCCTTCTGCCTCAGCCTTCCAAGCAGCTGGAACTACAGGCATGTGCCACCATACCCAGATAATTCTTTGATTTATTGTAGAGACAAGAAATATACTAATATTCCTAGAATGGTTAAAGCAAGACTTTAGAAAGTAAGTGGGGGAGGAGTGTCAACATAGTTTAGTAGAATACTGAGCATCTGATCTATGGAGGTCACTACCTTTAGATTAAATTAGTTGAGATCTTCAGCACCTGATACTGATTGAAATGGGAGAATTTGAATAGAGCAGTATAGTTGATCCTTGAGCAACTGGGGGTTGGGGTGCTGACCCCCCATGCAGTGGAAAATTTGAATATAACTTATCTCTCCAAAGGCTTAACTACTAATAACCTACTGTTGACCAGAAGCCTTACTGATAAACATAAGCAGTCAATAAAATATATTTTGTAATGTTTTATATAATGAATTCTTATGATAAGCTAGATTTAAAAATTTTATTAAGAAAATCATGGCTGGGCACAGTGTCTCATGCCTGTAATCTAGCACTGTGGGTGGCTGAGGAAAGGAGGATTGCTTGAGTCTAGGAGTTCACGATGCACCTAGGCAACATAGTGAGACCTTGTCTCTACAAAAAAAAAAAAAAAATTAACTGAGCATGGTGGTGTGTGCTTGTACTCGAGAGGCTGAGGTAGGAGGATTGCTTGAGCCCACAAGTTTGAGGCTGTGCTGAGCCGTAATTGTGCGACTGCACTCCAGCTGGGCTACAGAGTGAGACCCCGACTCGATAGATTTGATATATTGATTGATAGATAATCATAAGGAAGAGAAAATACATGAACATGGATTATTATAAAGGTCTTTATCCTTATTGTCTTTGTGTTGAGTAGGTAAGGAGGAAGAGGAGGGGTTTGACCTTGCTGTCTCAGGAGTGTGGCAGAGGAGGAAGAAAATCTTCATATAAGTGAACCCAAGCAATTCAGAACTGTGTTGTGTTCAGGTGTCAGCTGTAGTTTTCTTTCTTTTTTTTTTGAGTTGGAATCTCACTCTGTCACCCAGGCTGGAGTGTCATGGCACACTCATGGCCACACCAGCGTTGACTTCCTGGGTTCTGGCGATCCTTCTACCTCAGTTTACCAAGTAGTTGGAACTACAGGTACATGCTACCACATTTGGCTAATTTTTGATTTATTGCAGAGACGAGGTCCTACCAAGTTGCCCAGGCTGGTCTCGAACCTACGGGCTCAGGCAATCCACTCACCTCAGCCTCCCAAAATGCTGGGATTACAGGCTGAGCCACTGAGCCTGGCCAACTGTAGTTTTCAAAGTGTGGTTTCCTGGCCAGCTGCATTAGTGTTGATTGAGAACTTGTTGGAAATGCAGATTTTTGGGCCTCACCCAGACCTATTGACTCTCAAATGCCGTGAGTAGGAGCTCAGCCTTCTGGATTGCCTAGGTGATCTGATGCACGCTGAGGTTTCAGTTCATCAAAGTTCAGCTTCTGTTGAGCTTCACATTTTTAGGAAAAATGAAGGACTGTTGACAAAGTCCATGTTGCTCACCAGTGAAATACAGACTTTGGAGTAGACTTGGGTTCAACTCGTTAGCTGAATGACCTTGAGAATGTCACAACTCTGATGTTAAGTTTTCTCGTCTGTAAAAGTAAGGATAATAGCTACCTGAGTCATATAAAAGCACTTAATAGTACCTGGTACCACTTCCTATATCCCCAAAGTCAACTGATAGACAAGAGCAAGATAAGTTGACTGATAAAAATAAGCTTCAAATTTATAGTCCTGATTTTGTATGAAGCTAAAACTAGTTTCATAGTAATGTAACCTTTTAAACAGTGTTCCTTGTTCTTTCACAAGGAACCATGGCTGGGGTTCATTACTTGTGCAATACTTGCGCTTTCTTAACAGTTATGCAGTTGGAATAATTTATCATAGGGGAAGGTCTTCTGGAGCATGAAAACCTTTAAGAAGCCAGTTACATGGTTAACACCAGAAAGGCTTCTTGTATTCCTAAAGAATGTACGTTTGCTTAGTGGAAGGAGGTGTGTTCAGGCTTATTCTTTCTACAGCTATTTGCCCAGAGAATGGCCTGTGCATTTCAAGCACAATCAATAGGGATACTCTAGACAAACAAGGCCACTTGGTTGGATTAGTAATAGGATACATAAAGCAGTGTCTTAACACACTTGACATCTTTATGGCCAGACAAGGTATGAACATGTGGGTGTTTTGAGGTCCCTAGGCATTGGAAACACAACTGTGTAGGCTGTGGATTCCTAGGCAGGCAGTTTGTAGTCACTTTCACTTCTTCCCAGGCGTTAAGGGTTCACTTAATGGAAGGAAAGGAGAACAAGCCTGCAGGAATGGACCTGCCCTAATTGAGCTGGCCTGAGAAGGTACATTTTCAGGTTAGACAAGTCCATTTTCCCCTTTAAGTTCTGTCTCCTGGGAAAGGAGAATGCATTTGCAGTACAAGAATGTCTTTGTGAAAACTTGACTCACCACAGAGGAGTATAGGAAATGCAAGTGCCCATCTTAAAGGTCTTGTGTGATTAATTACCTTTGGAGGCAAGAGTAGACAACTCCACTGTTATTATATTTAGAGAACAAAGATGAGTTAGTAAAAATGGGATTTGTTTCCCATATTTCTGAAATATTCTGACTATTTCTAAAATAATCACTCTAAGTTTGTCTTACATCTCAGTGGACTAATAAAACTTCAGTTGAAATTTTCTCTGGGCAAGCACTCATTGAGGGTCTTATTCTCCGGTGGCTCTGTGTAGAAGCAGCCTGCTTTTGCGATGGCCAGTTTAGTCATGCAAAATTCTGGCTGACCTTAAGAAACAGCATTATGCAGTGCCATGGAGGGAAAGGTCCTTGACTGGCCTCCAATAGGTAGAGAATGCTAGAAAGGAGGAGGATGTTGTCCTGAATCCAAGTTTCTAGATTAGTAATGTCCAATTGAACTTTCTGTCTTGATGGAAATTATCTATATTTGTACTGTCCAGTGTAGTAGCTGTTGGCCATATGAGGCTTTTGAACCTTTAGAATGTGGCTAGTATGACCGAAGAACTTGTTTTATTTTTGTCTTAATTTAAATTTAAAATAGTCACATGTGGCTAGTGACTATTATTACATGGATAGGACAACTCTAGGTAGAATTTAGCTAGGATCCAAAAGATTGATGTTTACTTTTTGTTTGGAATATGGGTGCTTGGGGCTCTTGGAATTAAAACATTCAAAGACGTGTGAATTTAGTGTGTTATGAGTTTCCTTCTATATGTCTACATTGTCTTATCCTGAGTGATATGCTAAGAGGACTTTATGACTGGTAAGTAAAGTTGTGTTTGCCAAAGCATTTGGTAGTTCAGGCAATTGTCCATTTTACTTGACCCCTTTAGTTTTAAACAGGTAAAAATTTAAGAACCTTTGGATGGAGTAAGTTCTCATTTTATCTCAGTGAACAGGGGTTCCCATCTCTTTATTTTTGATGGGTCTCTTAACAGACTAATAGCAGGTTCTGATGGACTTTGAAAACTAATGTACACGTATAATTCTTTCCCTACTAAGAAAAGCTTGCCTGCCTACAGCAAAGACCCCTGGATAGTTTAGCTTTTGGCAGTTCAGCTTGTGCTTGGAGTCAATTATTTCTGATTATCTGAGTAGTCAAGAAAGGATCATTTTTTAAACTAAGGATTAACTAGAAACTCACTTAGTTTTGTAAGGATTCCTAAAGTCTGCTTATTTACTAAGGAATTTCACCAGAGGTGTTTAGCATTATGTGAACAAGTATGATGTTGTTCCCCCTTCAAGAGGATAAATAACAAATTTAACCAGCTTGCTACTTAAGAAGCAGACTTAGCAGTTCGCTCATCATTTGCTTCCCTTCAGAGTTCTCATTCATGTGACTTATTTTGTGTAGTTTTGCAGAGCAAAGGTAGATTTTTAACCACTTTCAAATCAAGTTGATTACTGACCATTGTGGGCTGTTTGAAAAAAGAAGAGAGGTGGGAATGAGTTATCAGAAAACTTAGGAATTAGAAGTTGTAGGTAAATCAGAGAAGATATTCTTCATTTATATAGTGAACTTGAGAAAGGCACATTTCTACAAGAGACATTGGGAATACTTTCTAGTCACTACCAGTGCAGTGTTCTGCAAACTACACCTGCTTTTGTATGGCCTATGAGACTGGTTTTTACATTTTTTACTGTAAAAAAATGTATGCATGTGCCACATAATGATAATTCTGTCAACAGTGGACTACATATATGGTAGTGCTCCCATAAGATATAATACTATATTTTTACTGTAACTATTCCATGTTTAGATATATTTAGAAACACAAATACAGTTGTGTTACAGTTGCCACAATATTTTATAGTTATGTGCTGTGCATTTTGTAGCCCAGGAGCAATAGACTGTATTATATAGCCTGGATATATAATGGGATATATCTAGCTTTGTGTAAGTATGTATGTTCTGGTGTTCTCACAACAAAAATGCCTAATAACACATTTCTCAGAATGTAGTTGGAAGAAAAAAAT
Source organism: Carlito syrichta (assembly GCF_000164805.1). NCBI lineage: Eukaryota > Metazoa > Chordata > Mammalia > Primates > Tarsiidae > Carlito > Carlito syrichta. The sequence continues at coordinate 215,077 of NW_007248750.1, forward strand.
GAAAAAGAATATTTAATGACACAGGAAGATCATATGAAATACAAATTCTAGTATCTGTAAATAAAGTTTTATTAAAAGGTGGCTAATTTTAAAAGCTCATTTAGTTAGAGATAATATGCTTGTTTTTTGTGCTACAGTGGCAGACTTGAGTACTTGCAATGAAGCTTGAATGGACCACAAAGCCTGAACTATTTACTGCCTGGTACCTTATTTTAAAAGTTTGCTGACCTGACTGAGTGTGCTTGTATGTGTCACAGTAAGCTCACCATGACTCTCAACATCAGTTGGTAGCTTCTAGCTCCCAAAGGAATCGAGACCCTGATAGGACTCAGTTACCTGTCTCTCTCTCTAAGCATGGCCCTTGCCACTAGTGTCCAAACAACAAAGAAAATTTCTATTTTAAAGAGCCTGACTACCCCACTCCTTATTTACGTTAGAGTAGCTGTGTCATTCGTTCATTCGTAGCTCTTCCTTCTTCCTTTCAAATAGGAGTTGGAAGAGTAGCAGGTGGGAACAACCTTCTTCAATTGTAGGAAATCAATAGTCTCAGCTGTGAAATTAAAAAAAAATCCCCAAGACTGACTCAGCACATACCTGTCATTTAAAGGAACAGAGAGACCCAGTTGAATTAGAAACTGAAAATAAAATAAGTACCATGTCCATTTTGGCAGGTGGCTGGTAATTGGTATTTATTATTGCTCAGAGGACTTGGGGACCAAGAATTAATAAGTTGAAGTGGGAGGATGGCTTGTGTCCAGGAGGTTGAGGCTCTAGTGGGTGGGGATAAAGCCACTACAGTCCAGCCTGGCTGACAGTGAGTGAGACCCTGTCTCAAAAGAATACATACACACACACAGTGAACAGTCTGTTCTGGCTCTAGTTGTGTCTAGAGTTTCCAGATCAGAAGACCTTCTTATAGGTAATAAGCTCTCACTTTATCTCCCAGGCTGGAGAGTACAATGGCACGGCTCATGGCACTGTAGCCTCAAACTCCTGGGCTCAGGCATTCCTTCCGCTTCAGCCTCCCAAGTTGCTGGGACTACAGGCGCACACCACTATGCCCAGCTAATTTTTGTGGGGTTTTTTTGGTAGAGATAAGGCTGGTCTTGAACTTCTCGACTCGAGCGGTCCTCTTGGCAGTTTGGTGATCCCATCATCTAAGTCTGGACTTTTTTTTTTTTTTTTAATATAATTATTTGTTCCCTGGAAATGAGAGCCAGAGGAAGAAAGAAAGATAAACTTGAAAATGAGAGCCAGAGGAAGAAAGAAAGATGAACTTGACTTTAAGGAGCATAATAATAGAAATAAGATAGGAGAGAAGGTTGTAAAATAAGTGAAAATAGGGTGCATAGACAGGAAGGGACTGTGAAGAGACAGATTAAGTTAATTTTAGTGTTGTAAAAGCAGAAAGAGAGTCAAAGAAATTTAAATGCGGAAGTGGACTGGAAACCATTTAACCCTTCCTTGTGTCAGTTTGAGACCTAAAGCAAACCAATGAGCCCTTAAGGATAATAGCTGGCCACTAATCTCCCACAACTGCTGATGTTTAAAAACCTAAGTAGATTCTCTTAAGTGTTTTTAAGTCAGTTTGTGGTATTTCTTCTGAACACGCAGGCACTTAGGAAATTGTAGTGACATTTTAGAAGTTTAAAGTTGTGTTGCAGAGCTGACAGAAACAATTGGAACTGCTGGGTTTTTAAGCAATTCGGAGTCTTTTAAAGCAATGCACTTCTAAGTTTCTGAAGATATTTTCCCATGTATTGAATATTGGGAAAGATTGAAGCTCTTTGCAAAATAACTGGCAACTTTAGTTAAGTTTGATCCTTTCATTAACTTGGCTTTCATGACTTCTTATGAGGGTTTTTTCCAGCTATAACATCGTAGTATCTGATTCTGAAACTTCATGGAGGCAAGTCCAGTGAAATTTGGACAGTTATGAAGGGACCCCTTCCCCCTCCCTTTTTAAGGTACTCATTTAACAGCTGCTACTGTTGGGATGAGTTGGAAGGGTATTATGCTCGTTATGAAATGTCATGAGGACAAGGACTCGGTTTTGTTGCTGAACTGTATTTCCGTACTTAGAACAATGCCTGACACACTTGGCACTCGTTACATATTTAAATGAATGAATATTGTGAACCCCAACTTCCTTAAGGAGAGAAATAGAACTGTTTATACCTCTGCTGTCTTCTTAGCTGGAGATGGTTTTTGTTTTATTAGCTTGAGAGTACCAGTTTCCTAATGGGGGATCCCCATAGTTTCAATAATGAATCAGTCTGTCCATGACAAAGTTTGTATTTATATGCAGTACACATTTGGGGAGAACAAATGATAATTTGTGCTTTAAAAATTGGAAATGTTACTAGTTTTGTCTCTCATTCTTGAATTCTAAAGGATTTTTTCTAGAGCTGAATTCTCCCAATATTTTTCTTCCTTTTTAAATTCCAGAGCTCTTTGAGTTTTTAGACAGCAACAGCCTCTGTCCTGCTTATTTTGAAAGGCTATTAACTATGCCCTGGAATTTTGGAAATGCTCTCATTGAGAGAATTTCTGTACAATAGTGATAAGGACTCTTCTGGCCTACAAATGGAAAGCACCCACCATTTAAGATGGATCAGACTGAGTTTCTTGGATTGAAACTGGACCAACATTGGTAAAGTCTGAATTTGAACAGTGGTATTGGGGAAAGGGAAGGGCAGAATTCTTTTCACTCCTCAACCCATTCCCCTTTTAATGATGACGAGCGCTTAGGCTTCTTGACTGCTTTTAGTTTGGCATTAAGTTCTTGGGGAGAATCACACACTCCTGATATTTACCACACTCCTACATGCCAGTCCTTATCACCCAAGAGCAGCTTGTTATCTGTACTTGACACAGTCTTTAAGAAGCATTAGAATATACAAGGTGTAGAATGTTAAGCAGAAATGTTGACTTTGTTTAAACTCCAGCATCTGGGGATGTGGTATCCATGTGTCTGAAAGTTAGGGAGAAGATGTAAGTGGTTATTCCAGTAGAGGAGTTTGAATAATGAGGTGATAAATTTATTTAACTAATTAATTTATTCACCCAGTGTGTGCACTCAAATGGTTTCAGTGTCCACTTTCCTAATGCACTGCTCATATATTTGTATGTCAGAGAGAAGCAGAAATTACCTTTGACAGAAGCTGTATTTTGAGTGCCTTTTTTGGGGAAACAGCTTTTGATTACATAACTCCATGTCCATCCTCCACACACTTGACTTGATAACTATCTTTGAAGGAGGAGCCCATCATATCATACAGCTGCTTTAAATCTCTCAAAATATGGCAAAGTGCCTCCTTTACACCAGCAAGCTCTCTGCCTTTGTTTTTTTGTTTGTTTGTTTGTTTTTGTGAGTTGGAGTCTCACATTGTCACCCAGGCTGGAGTGCAGTGTCACGCTTGTGGCCACCACAGCCCTGATCTGCTGACCTCAGGTGATCCTTCCACCTCAGCCTTCCAAGTAGCTGGAACCACAGGCGTACACCACCCTGCCTGGCTAGCTTTTTGGTTTATTGTAGAGGAGCTGCTCCCACATCCATCCCCCCAGAATGTTGTGTACCTGGTGGTTCTGCCTTTGTTCATAAAGAAGCAAAGGACTCTTTTATCTTCTGCCCTGATCTAATTATCCTAAAAGCTTTAAGATCATGGAATAGGTAATAAGGTGATCAGTATTCTTGGCTGATTCCTTAGCCTTTTCTCTCTTAAGATTAAGAAACTGTAAATGTTTATTCTTGAATTGAGTTTAGAGACCCTAAGTAGAATAAGATTGGTGACACTGTTAGCTACCTACTGACCTCAGTTAAACTAATGCAAATGTGCTCCATCATAGGGATGCTAACTGGTGCTTTCAGTGCATCCCTTCAAGCCATTAAGCTCTTTAGGCTTCTGGGTACAAGGTATTAGAGCTGTATAAGGCCACAGTTTCACTTTCTTCTTCATAAATGCTTTTCTTTCCTGGATTGGTATAGAAAAGAAAATCAGACAGCCTTTTATCCAGCATTGGCTGGATAAACATGTTTAACAAAGTGTTTTATGGACTTGGCTCCCCCCCCCCATATAATTTGTGTATGTATCTAGTTTTCCTGTGGAGAGTAAACTTTTCCTCTTATACCTGATTTGACACTGATTTGGTCACTTGGGGTTGACCCTGTACTTGGTTTCCATACCTGCAGCTTAATTGTCATCCTGGGATTAGGCTGACTTTCAGGGATTTTTTTAACAGTTGGATCAAATTTTTCTTTTTATTTGATACTGAAGTTTCTTCTTCCTAGGTGTTTTGTTTCCCTTCTATGTAAGCAGAGGATTAGGACTCTAAAGCTACAAGTAGGAGTATGCACTTTTAAAAAATAAGCAAAGAACAAAAAAAATGCTTTTGGTACACATGGCTTTAGAGCGATACACACGACTCTAGTATTTTTTTCTTTTTTTTCCAGTCAGAGTCTCTGTCACCCAGACTGGAATGTAGTGGCATGCTCACAGCCACCCCAGCGTCAACCTGCTGGGCTCAGGCAATCCTTCTGCCTTAGTCTTCCAAGTAGCCAGAACTATAGGCACGCACTACCACCTGGCTAATTTTTTGATTAATTGTAGAGATGAGGTCTCGCCAAGTTGCCCAGGCTGTTCTTGATCCTGTGGGCTCAGGCAGTCCCCTCACTTGGGCCTCCCAAAGTGCAGGGATTACAGGCTTGAGCCACCATGCCCAGCCGATTTTAATTTTTAAAATATGCTCCTGACAGTAATCAACTTTGCTATTTCCTAGTTGACAGAAGTGTATATCTCACTTAATTTTGTTCTATCATAAGAGGATGAATTATTCAGCAATGATAATAATAGATAGTTGGCTTTTGTGGCTCATTTCTTACTGCAGGGTAGACCATCTGCCGTACCCTATTGCCTTCCTTTGCCTTCCTCTCTCTTAGTTTTAGTAAGACTTAGCTCAAGCTGCTTCTTCCAGAAAGCCTATGTTGGAGTCCTCCTCGCTGCATCTCTTAGATCCAGGGTCTTTATTTTATCTTGTTCACTGGTGAGACCAGGCTGTTTTACCTCATTATATTCTTCATTTGGAAGTAAAGGAGGCAGTTGAAATCTTTTTACTTTTTTTTTTTTTTCCTCCAAAATGTTGATAAATCCTATTGTCTTACTGCACTCACTAAAAAATAGCAGGGTAGAAAAATAGAAAATTTTGCCATCATGTAACAGATGTGGAGGGTAATGGTACCTACATGCTTCATGTATAGACGTTTGGGGAAATGTCTACTACCTTTATAAAAAGTTTGTGTAGTTTCTAAATATAGGATCATCACGATGCAATAAAAACACTATTACTTTAATGTCATTCATTTGATATTTGAGATTTTGAGGGTAGGAAAGGAATTTTAATCCATTCCAGCAAGAATAAAATTTTAAAAGTTTTCTTCCTGCTGACTTATTTTTCTCTCCCTTTATGTATACATAGACCAATATACATGTTCTGGCTTTTTATTGTAAAAGTAATAAGCTTTTTTTTTTTTTTTTGAGTTGGAGTCTCACTTTGTCGCCCAGACTGGAGTGCAGTGGCGGCTCCCGGCCACTGCAGCCTCGACCTGCTGGGCTCCAGCGATCCTTCCACCTCAGCCTTCCAAGTAGCTGGAACTACAGGCGTGCACTACCACGCCCGGCTAATTTTTGATTTATTGTAGAGATGAGGTCTTGCCAAGTTGCCCAGGCAGGTCTCGAACCCACGGGCTCAGGCAATCCACTCACCTCAGCCTCCCAAGGCACGGGATTACAGGCTGAGCCACCAAGCCCGGCTGTAATGCTTATTTAAAATTTTTACACCTTTGGTACATTTACAGATATCTCTCTCAAAATTGATAATAGAGAAATTCTGTTAGAATTCTTTAAAATAGTCTCACTTTCTTAGACACAGTTTTTTTTGGCCCTTTTGCTATTTTCTTAATCTGTCATTTATCTACCATTCTGCATTCTAACTCCTTTACCTGTCTCTTGTCCTTTAAAATACTGTCTCTCTTTTTTTTTTTCTCTCCTCTGTCATTTAGGCTGGTGTGCAGTGGCACCATTGTGGCTCACTGAGCCTTCAACTTCTAGGCTCAAGGAATCCTCCCACCTCACTTTTTTACTTTTTTTTTTTTTAATTTTTTGTAGCGATGAGGTCTTGTTATATTGCCTAGGCTGGTCCTGCACTCCTGGGCTCAGGCAGTCTTCCTGCCTTAGCATCCCAAAATGCTGGGATTACAAGCATGAGCCACCATGCCCGGCCAAAAGTACTGCCCCTTAACATTTGTATGAATGGGTAGATGATAACAGAGTGTATCTTGTGGCAAAATTCCCAGCCATGGGATTGCTAGGGTCAAAAGAAGGAGAGTGTATGAGTTAACTTTATTAGATATTGCCAATTCTCCCTCCATAGGAGTTATGCCAACTAGATGGCACCTTATTTTTATAGATATTAAAATGAGGCAAAATGTGTCTTAGATTTGATGACATCGGTACCACCCGGAGTTGTGCAAGAGGTGATATATGTAATACTGCCTTGCACAGATTACGTTTAGTAAAAAATAGCTATTAATATATTTGTGAAATGCAGGTATTTCCTTATCATACGAGTGGCAATAAAATTGAGTGAAACAGTGTTTATAAACCTTCCTAGCATGGTTCTGGCAGCTGTATTACTGCCCTTTTCTCTTGTGTGCCTTGGCAGTGGGCTGTTGGGATCATATCTTAATTACCTTATTGGATTGTAAACTCTGTAAGGGCAGAGTCCATGTCTAATGAGTCTTTAGCGGGGTGCTTTGGACTTAACAAATGTATTTGATGGTTGTAAATTGAATGAGCCCTCAGAATATAATTCTGAGTTCCCTAGAAAAGGGATTCCTTTACTTTTACACCATTAACTCTCAAGTCCTTGTGTAAGGCTAGCCAGCAACTGTTCCTACAATGGGAAAAGACAGCAATACTTTCCTTTTGTCATTTGGAAGTTTTTTACTAAATGATTTTTAGTCATTTTAAACAAGTCAAATATTTGTTAACAAAAGCCATTTGTTGACCTGCATTCACAATGAATGCTTTAACATGCACTAGTTTCCATCTCTTCATTTCTCCTCTCTGTCATGTTCAACACACTTCTTTTTTTGTACTTAACAGACGCTTGAAGTGGCAGGATCCTTCCTCTAAAACTTTTTTTTTTTGAGTTGGAGTCTCACTCTGTCACCCAGGCTGGAGTATAGTGGCATGCTCACGGCCACCCCAGCGTTGACCTGCTGGACTCCAGCGATCCTTCCACCTCAGCCTTCCTAGCAGCCGTAACTACAGGCAATGTGCTACCCTGCCCGGCTAATTTTTGACTGTAGAGATGAGGTCTCACCAAGTTGCCAGGACTGGTGTCGAACTCATGTTCTCAGGCAGTCCACTGGCCTCAGCCTCCCAAAGTGCTGGGATTATAGACTGAGCCACCGAGCCCCGCCCCTCTAAAATATTTTAAATAACAATGAATTCCAGTTAGGTGAATTCCAGTTAGAGAATAGAATATATACTAAAAGTAATCTTCAAGGCAATTAGTATGCTCTCTACAAACATATTTTCACCATGAAGGATACAGATCTGTGTACCCTTATTGGCTTTACTTTTTCACTCGTTGACTTTTCTTCAGACCACCGTCTTTAGTCAAATGTCCCACTGTTACTTTAGATACAGTATGACTTCCATTAAGCTCGTCACTTCTCCAGTCTTTTTCCTTCTTCCTATCTTTATTCTGCACAGCTTTCCTGTTTTTGTAAAGCATCTCATTCTTAGTCAACTGGACACAAAGGCTTTGAGTCTTCTTTGACCTTTTCTCTGCATTTACATAGCAGTGAGTTCCCAGAACTGGGTTGTACTTTCATTGTCCTCCACATGCTTTTACATTTTTTTCCTTCCTTCTCAGTCCCTTTGCTCTTACTTTTTCGCTTCAAAAACCTCTAGGTAGTTATTTTGCTTTTACCTTTCTGCACATTCTGCCCTTCAATTAATCTTCCATAAGTATGGCTTTTATTTTGTTCCTTTTCTGCTTGAAGTGGCTCCTTAGAATAGAACACCCTGACTCTTAGGTTGATTTTGTCTATTAAACTTTATCTCTTACTGCTTCTTAACACAAATCCTCTCTTGGAGCTAGGCTAGTCTTTTTGCTATACCCTCATATAATAACAAAAAAGCAAAGTATTGGAAGGGAAGAAGCTTAGAGATAATGTTTAACATTTTATTATGTAAAGTTTCAGGCATACACATAAGGAGAGAGTGGTACAATGAACTGTCATGTGTCCATCACCCAATTTAAATAAGTCAGCCTTTTGCTAGGCTAGCTTTATCTATTTTCAGATAGCTCATTGATTCCCGCCCCCAAGGATATATTAAAGCAAATTCTAGACATCGTTTACCTAGATGTGCTTTAGTCATTCATCTTTAGATATTATTTAATCTATTGGTTTACTTAGTACAGATTATCACTACAGTTTTCCTGTTAGGTGGCTTTTGATTTTCAGAAGGCTCCCATTCTGCTTGTGGGTAGCTCTACTTTTGTACTAACTGACCCAAATTTGCCTCCTTATCATTTCTCCTCAGAAGTGCCAGCCTGCCATGTGAAGCTGTACTGAATAAAATATAATATGATAGGATATGATATAGTATAATATCCATTCAAATATTTGAAGAACTTACCATATAGTATACTTTTTAGTACCTGTCACAACTCATGTAGCACATGTAATAATATATTTTAAATAGGAACACTTGGGCTTCACATCTCTTGGGATTCACTTATTTGTATCAGTGGAATTGATTATTCAGCCACAACCCTAAATTTTTCGCCAGACATTTTGGTTTTTCATTTTTAGATAGCAGTTGCGTTGAAAGACTTGGGGACTTGGCTGTAAAATCAATTTTGAAGTTTAGTGCATTAAAAAAAAAAGAAACTGTATTGGCAAACTGTTACTTGGAACCTACCGGGAATTACTTTCAATTTGTCTTTTACTTAGTTTCCTTTTTCTTTAAGTTTAGAACTTTTTAGTGACTTAAGCAACTTTTCCCTTACCATATACTAGTATTTGTCAAAATAAGTTTTTAAACCTGGTAATCTTTAAAAATAACATTTTTTAATTTTAAGAATGACTACAGGAAAAAATTGGAAAACAAGATGAAATATACACAGATACTCAAGTTATTCATAAATTTACCACCTCAACTACTTTTAAGATTTTGATGTCTATATTCCAGTCTCTTTCATATGTATTTGTTGAATCATACACAGGTTAATTAAAAAAAAAAAATTCTTGCCATACCTGAAGGCCGTATTAGCAGATCTTAATATTCTGAGACTTGTTTTGTTGAATCTGGGCTGTAAACAGAATCAGGTAATATATGCTTCATAGCCATAAGCGTTTGGTTTGAGGCAGAGGTAATGGGATACTGCTGTCAAGGAAACGGGCCACTAACCGTGTGTGGATTGATTCAGCATTTTAAAATTGTAGACTTCACAATTTTAGAAGTTGGAAGATTCTGTATACTGCACTGGTTCTGTGTACTGCATGGAAGATTGGGTTCAGGTCCTACTTCTGAAGCCATATGATTTTTGTTTTCTGTCTCTGTGGGATGAGAATTCTTATAGCTAGGGATAAGGTCATGCACATTTCTATTTCCCCAGGGCTTGGCGCAGAATAGTTGCTCAATGGATTATGCCAAATATAGCTTCTTTTGCTGTGAGCCAGGAATGGGATGAACATACACATTGCCTACACATTATTAGCTATTAATTGCTGCGAAACACGTTACCTCAGAATTTAGTAGTTTAAAACAGCAAACACTTATTTCCTCATAGTTTCTTTGAGTTGGGAATCTATGAGTAGTTTAGCTGAGTGCTTTTGACTTAGGGTCTGTTGTAAGATCGCAGTCTGTCAGGACTGCAGTTGTTGGAAGGCTTAATTGAGGCTAGAGGATCCACTTCCAAGATGGTTTGTTCACATGGTTGTTGGCAGGAAGCTTCAGTTTCTCACTGTACGGGCCTTTCCTTAAGACTCTTTAGTCTACTAACAGGGTGGCAGCTGGCTTTCCCCAGAGCAAGGAGAGAGTAAAAAGGACCTAGAAGTTGCCTGCTGACATTTCCACTTTATCCTATTTGTTTGGAGTGAGTCACTAAATCCAGCCTACACTCAAGGGGAGGAGTATCAAAGAATCTGTAGGACATATTTTAAAACTACCACACACATGTTGGATACCTGGACTTTCCACTTGATTCATTTTAAACATTGGGGTGACCTGACTCTAGTAAGCTACATATTTAAACAGGCCCTTGGCGTAATTTTGATCCACACAAAAGTTTGAGTGTCAATGACGTAAATAAGTGAAGAGCTATATATATATATATATATATATATATATATATATACCGTGTTCATATATCAAAAGACACAAAATTTTTTATGCTATTTCTTTCAGAATTGTCCTATGAAGACAAACTCTTAGCTGACTTTTTTTGGTTTTTGTTTTAAAGAAAGTGACAGCTGTACCTAAAACTTAATGTAGAAATGCAAAAGGTAGAATAACTGAAAACAATTTTGAAAAAGAATGGAGTTGTAGCACTCTTCTTACCTATTTCAAAACTTACAAAAGCTACATAGTCAAAATAGTGTGTGTATTTGTATAAGTCTAGAATAGAGGCCAGAAATAGACCTATAATTGTATGGCCACTTGATTTTCAGTAAAGAGGCCAAGGCAATTCAATGAGGAAAGGACTATCTTTTTTAAAATTGTGTTACCGCTGAAGTTTCCCCTGGAATTGTCTGGAGTTGTGCTACAAAATGACAAATTCAGGAAGCACTGCACTGAGTGGTCATTTCTGTGTCCTCAGAGAAAAACATCGAAAACCTGGAAGGAATTCCATAATTACCTGCATCCCACTCACACAGAGACAAGGTTTCACCAAGTTGCCCGGGTGGGTCTCGTACCCACAGGCACAGGCAATCCACTCGCCTTGGCCTTCCAAAGTGCTGGGATTACAGGCTGAGCCACCGATCCCAGCCAAGATAATGTTTCAAAAAAAGTGGTAACCTTGCGTGGGATGCTGCTGAGAGTTCAAAAAAGCTGATGATGAAGAAGTGTCATATCGCTTCGGAGACTACTGGTGACCTTGAGAGAAGCAATTTCATTAAGTAGTGGTAATGAATAGAAGCTAGATGATTGTGGATTGAATACTGCATAGGAAGTTACAAAGTTGAGAGCATATGGAGATAACTTTTGAGAAGTATGTTGCCCAAACCCTCAGTGCTAGTAAACTTTTGAGAATGAGATCTTGACCCAACGCTGCAACTTCTACTTCTGAGCTTTTCTCCCTCTACTGTGTCCCTTCAGTCAAGTTATCTTGGAGTGCCTTGGCTGGGATGAGAGAAGCTGGATTGTTAGCATAGTTTGACCCCTCTTGAAATTGGTAACTGAAATCTGTTCCATTGTGGCCGAGTCTATGCCTTATTGTTTATGAAGTTGGCTACACTGCTTTAGACCCAGGGACTTAAGTGCTGTGAAAGAGTTGGAATGCAGGACATAATTTGATTAGTCTATGTTTAAAACTGGCTAAGAAAAAAGTACTTGAAAATGATTTCTTTATTATATATCACACATAGAAAAAAACCTAAACTCCAGCCTTCTCCAAGTGCAAGTATAACTCAACCACAAAAAGCAAAAAAAAAAAATGGTGTTACAATAGCAAGAACATGGAACCAACTGTGCTGCCCATCAAAAGAGGACTGGATTTTTAATGTGGTACATATATACAATGGAATATTACACAGCCATAAAGAATAAAGTCATGAACTTCACAGCAACCTGGATGGATTTAGAGTCTATAATACAGAGTGATCCTTCACAGAAACAAAGAACTGAGTATCACATGTTCTCACTCATAAGTGGACTTTGAAAAATTGTCATAATACTACAAGAAATGGATTGGCAGTAGCAGAAATGGGGGGGGCACGGGGAGGCAGAATTGGCACTAGTGGGAATCTGCCTTGGGAAAGGGGGCACACCTCATCAACAAGGGTACCTGCATAATGAACATTTGTATACCTAACTCAGAATTGTGCCCCACATCTTTAAAATTAAAAAAATTAAAAGTTTTAAAAAATAAAAATAAAAAATGGTGTTAAAACAACTGGACATCTTTACAGATAAAAAATGAGCCACGGCCCTTACTTTTGTAAAACTCCTAGAAAAACATAAGACAGAGACACTCATCTGTAATCCCAGCTCCTGGAGAAACTGAAATAGAAGAAACACTTGAGCACAGGAGTTCGAGACTATCCTGGGCAACATAGTGAGGACCTGTCTTTAAAAACAAAAAAGAAAGAAAGAAAGAGAAAGAAAATCTGTGTGACTTTTGGGTAGACAAAGATTTTTTAGGGCATAAAACATGCAATCAAAAGAAAAATGGATGAATGGGCTTTATCAACATTTTAAACTTCTTTTTGAAAGACACCATTAAGAAATTATGAAAAGGCAAGACAATGACTAGGAGAAAAAAATCACAATACATTCCCACTGTGGGAGCTTTTCTGTCCTCAATAAATCCTGCTTTCTCACTTAAAAAAAAAAATCACAATATATATATAGTTAGCACAAAAATTTTTTTTAACTGCAAAATAAATCGTTTATATAATCACAGTGATAATCCAAAGACTTCAGAGACAGCACAAAAAATTACATCGATATTAAAGCCTTAACCTTTTTAAAGCTCAGTTTTTCTAAGTAATCAAAAACCTAATAAATACAACACAGGAAATTATATTAATAACATACAAATTCTTTTGTTTTTAAGCCAATTACCAAAAAAAGTAAAGTATACTTTAACGTTTTTTATTATAAAATTGTGGGGTACAGTTAAGGGTTAGGTATACAAATGTGCATCGTTCAGGCACCCTTGTTGATAAGGGGTGTCTCCCCATCCCCAGACAGATATTGACTACTGTTAGTCCCACCTTCCTTCTCCTCCCTACCCCCCCCATGGTTTCCCACCACTGTCAGTCCTTTTCTTATAGTATTATGATAGATGTTCAAGGTCCACTGTATGAGTGAGAACATGTGATACTCAGATCTTTGTTTCTATGAGAGATCACACAGTATTATAGATGCTGGTTTCATCCAGGTTGCTGCGAAATTCATGATTTTGTTCCTTTTTATGGCTGCATAGTATTCCATCGTGTATATGTACCACATTTTTTTAATCCAGTCCTCTTTTGATGGACAGCATGGTTGGTTCCAGGTTCTCGCTATTGTGAATAATGCTGCGATAAACATTCGTATGCAGGTATCTTTTTGATAGAGTGATTTGAGTTCTTCAGGGTATATTCCCAGTAGGGAGATTGCAGGGTCATATGGGAGGTCGATATTTACAGCTTTTAGGAATCACCACACTGCTTTCCACAGAGGTTGCACTAGTTTACACTCCCACCAGTAGTGTAGTAGTGTTCCCTTTTCACCACATCCTCTCCAACATCTGTTATTTTTTGAGTTATTGATAATTGCCATTCTGACTGGAGTTAGGTGGTATCTCAGTGTAGTTTTAATTTGCATCTCCTTGATGATTGAACATTTCTTCATGTGTCTATTGACCACTCGGATGTCTTCCTTTGAGAAGTATCCGTTCATATCTTTTGCCCACTTTATAATGTGGTTGTTTGTTTTTTTCTTTTCAGCACATTTGAGTTCCTTGTAGATCCAAGATGTTAGGCCTTTGTCAGACCTGGAGTTAACAAATAGTTGGTTTCTTTGGCTTTGCAGAAGCTTGTCAGTTTAATGAGGTCCCACTTATCTATCTTATCTCTTATGGCCTGTGCATTTCAGGTATTGCTCAGGAATTGGATTCCAGTTTCAATTTCCATAAGGGTGTGTCCTGCATTTTCTAAGGTTCTTATGGTTTGAAGTTTTACATTTAGGTCTCTGATCCATTTAGGGTCAATTTTTGTGTATGGGGATAGATAGGGGTCTTGTTTGAGTCTTCTGGTCAGCCAGTTTTCCCAGCACCATTTACTGAATAGGTTCTCCTCTTCCCAGTGGTAGGTGGTAGAGGCTTTGTCAAAGATGAGTTGGTTGAGAAATTGAGGTTTTGCTTCTGAAATCTCAATTCTATTCCATTGGTCTATATGCCTGTTCCTGTACTAATACCAAGCTATCACAAAATTTATAATCCAGAATGTATAAAGAACTTTTACAACTCAGTAGTAAGAAGACAAAATATATATATTTATTTATATATATTTTTGAGTTGGAGTCTCACTCCATCGCCCAGGCTGGAGTGTAGTGGCACGCTCATGGCCACCCCAGCATTGACCTGCTGGACTCAGGCAATCCTTCTGCCTCAGCCTTCCAAGTAGCCAGAACCACAGGTGTATGCTACTGTGTCTGGCTAATTTTTTAATTTTATTGTAGAGACGAGGACTTGCCAAGTTGCCCGGGCTGATCTGAAACCTGCAGGCTTGGGCAATCCACTCGCCTTGGCCAAAGTGCTGGGATTACAGGCTGAGCCACCAAGCCCAGCCAAAAATATATTCTTTAATGTTGGAAAGATTAGAGCAGACACTTCACCAGTGAAGGCATATGAGTGACCAGTAAGCACATGAAAAAAAAATGCTCATCATTAAACATGTAATCATCAGAAAATTGTGAATTAAAACCACTGTGTGGTACCACACTACCCATCTTCTAGAATGACTAAAATTAAAGATTTATAATACCAGATGTTGTTAAGAATTTATAGCAGTTGGAACTTTAGTGAATTTTTGATGCAGATATATAATGGTAGAACCACTTTGGAATACAGTTTGGCAGTATTCTATAAAGTTAAACATATATTCCAAAGTATATACCTAAGAGAAATGAAAACATGTCTACAGAAAGATTTGTATATGAGTGCTTGTACAGATTTAATAATCAATGCTTGGAAACAACAAAAATGTTCATCAAGTGAATGGTTACATTACAGTATATTCATACAACAGAATATCACTCAGCAATAAAATGTAAAATGGAACCAACTACTGATGTCCAAAACAACATGGCTGAATGTCAAAAATGTTATGTTTTGGAGATTTTTTTTAAAGTCAGAATCTCACTCTGTCACCCAGGCTAGAGTGCAGCGGCACGATCACGGCCACTGCAGCCTCGACCTGCTGGACTCAGGTGATCCTTCCACCTCAGCCTTCCAAGTAGCTGGAACTACAGGTACAGGCATGTGCCACCATGGCTGGCTAATTTTTTGATTTATTGTAGAGACAAAGTCTCACCAAGTTGTGCAGACTGGTCTTGAATCCGTGGGCTCAGGCAATCCTCTCACCTCTGCCTCTCAAGTGCTGGGATTACAGGCACGAGCCACTATGCCCGGCAAATGTTATGTTGAGTGAAAGAAATCAGATACAGAAGAGTAAGTCCTATGTGATTTTGTTTTTGTGGAATTCAAGAAACCTACAAATCTAACATATAGTGCTATCAAATCTGTGCTTGGTTTGTGCAGGGGGTAAAAGATGGGGATTGACTGGAGAGGGGCACAAAGGAATCTTTCTGGGTGCAGGACTTGTTCTAAATCTTGATAGTAGTGGGAATTGCACCTGTGTATATATATATGTTTGTCAGATTTATCACATTGTGTCTTTGAAACGTCTACACAGTTGTCTCTTGATATCTATGGGATACTGGTTCTAGGAGCCCCCCGCCCCTGGGATACCAAAATTTTATTAAATGGCATAGTATTTGCATATGACTCTCCCACGCTCTCCCATATATTTCATCATCTGTAGATTACTTAGAATTACTCAACACAGGGTAAATCCCATGCAAATATACTTGTTATATTTTGTTTATTTTTTAGAGACAGGGTCTAGCACTGCTACCCAGGCTAGAGTGCAGTAGGAACATCATAGCTCACTGTAGCCTTGAACTCCTGGACTCAAGCAATCTTCCTGCCTCAGCCTCCCCAGTATCTAGGGCTGCAGGTGTGCACCACCACAACTGGCTAACTTTTAACATTTTTTTTTTTTTTTTTTTTTTAGTAGAGATTGGGTCTTACTGTGTTGCCCAGGATGGTCTCAAACTACCGACCTCAAGCAATTCTCCTATCTCAGCCTCTCAAAGTGCTGGGATGAGCCACCACGTCCAGCATTTTTTATTTGTATTTTTATTGTAGTATTGTTATTTTATTCCCCCTCCCCTTTATTTCAATTTGCAGATAATTGTATCAGCAATGCTAAACTCATGAATATAGAGGGCTGTTTTATTGCATAGAAATTTTACCTTGTTAAAACTTTAACACAGATACCTCTTGAGGTTTGGATTTTTCAGGAGTTTCATAGGTAGCCATTTGATTTTTAGTGTCAGTTTTTAGGATTTATCCTGTTTATAGATTAGGTTTAATAGTACAAAGTCTAGGGAGAATGCCAGACTGGCTTCTTTTCACAGTAAAACTGGCTTCTATTTCCTCATACTCCACATGTTAGTAACTTGTCTTGGTTTTAGAGACAGAGTAACGGGATGCCTTGTCTGAGCTTCACTGGAAGGTGGTATTACATATACCATCCCATTGAAAACTGTCATTGTGCTTGACCATGTTGTTAAGGTAGGCACGAAGATAGCTTGTTATTCCTCTTAACTGACTCATCTCTTATGATTACAGATTCTCATAAACACAAAGATAAACACAAAGATCGAGAACACCGGCACAAAGAACACAAGAAGGACAAGGAGAAGGACCGGGAAAAGTCCAAGCATAGCAACAGGTAAGGGTTGAATTAGCAAGTCCCTCATCATTCAGCAGTTGGTTGACTATTGCTTGACTTACCTGGAATGGTATTAACTTGAGACACAGGTGAAGAGTATGGATAGCAAAGTAAGTAGAGACTGTATTTGATCGTAGAGTTGCTAAGAGGATGGCCTTGATAATTAAGGTCTTGCTTGAGATGGCATTATTCAGATCAAGATGTGCTCAAAGCAAGTATGGTAAATTTTCTTTCAATATATAGCTCATTAAAAATACAGTTTTTCATTCAGCCTGCTAAGGAGTCATTGTACCATATGATGGCATTTAATCAAATGTTTAGAGAGCTTGTCTTGGTAAAAGGTGACTGGATTGGAGGACTAATTATTTTTTTTCTTCATTCGATATTTTATTATATTCATTTATTTTGAGTTGGTATCTTACTCCATCGCTCAGGCTGGAGTGCAATGGCATGATCACAACTCACCGCAGCCTCGACCTCCTGGACTCAGGAAATCTTACATCTCAGCCTGCCATGTAGCTGGAAATACAGGCACACGCCATTATCCCTGGTTCAGTTTTTAATTTTAAATTTTTTGTAGATATGCGGTCTCACTGTGTTGCCTAGGCTGGTCTCAAACTCCTGGGCTCACCCAGTCCTCCCACCTCAGCCTCCCAAAGTGCTGGAATTACAGACATGAGCCACTGCACCTCGCCCATTCTATATTTTAAAGGGTTTACATTATAATTAACTTGGGCTTTCGTGGTCTGTGAGTCCCTGAAATTGTATGCAAAAGGTTGAGTATATGAGCTTTTCCTGAAGAGAGTGATCTTGTCTTTCATCAGATTATCAGAAGGGTTCAACTCTCACAAAACTATTGCTCTACCAATATAAATAAAACTCAGTAATGCTGTCTTCTGGGATCCAAGTTCCGGAAAGATGTTTTTCTTGTTCATTTTGCTCCCATTTTTTTGGTGTAGAAGGCAAATAGTTAAATTCACTCATTGAAAAATGAAGACTTGTACTTCTATTTTGATTTTATGGTGAGAAAGTCTTACGGTATTCCTATTCCCATAGTGACTTGAACTTTGTTAGGAGAGAATATAAAGATCCATCATTCCTTGCAACAGGTATCTCCATCCTAGCATTCTTAGAATTACATTAACTTGTCTTAATGTTTGTAGACAAGTTAAAGTGAGAATTAATTCTAAAGTTTTGTTTTATGACTCACTAAAAATTTTAAAATGCCTTCAATGAATTATTTTTATGATTGAGCCTTTTTGTGAATTATTAAAATAACTGGGTTACTTTTCTCTAGTGGGGGCTTTTCTTCAGGAATCATCTATCACACCTATAGCATTTTTTCCACTCACTCATTTCTTGTGACTTGAGCATCTAGTTTCCATTTTCTTTTCCCTATGAATTTACTCTGAGTAGTTGAATCCAGTCTGCATCTTTTCTTCTAGTTTACAGTTGTCCAACTCACGCTATCTGCCAGAGGATTTGAGAGCAAAAAATACTGCCAAGGATAAAGTAGTTTGTTTCCTAATGGCAAAATGGGATCTATTAATCAGGAGGACATAACAATTATAAATGTTTTACATACTAATATCACAGTCTAAAAATACATGAAGTAAAGACTGATAGAACTACAAAGAGAAGTAGACATCCGTAATTTCAGTCAGAGATTTTATTACCTCTTTCTCACTTGTTAGTACAATTAGAAAATAATTAAGCCTTTGGGAGGCTGAGGTGAGTGGATTGCCTGAGCCCATGGGTTCGAGACCCGCCTGGGCAACTTAGCGAGACCTCATCTCTACAATAAATCAAAAAATTAGCCGGGCGTGGTAGTGCGCGCCTGTAGTTCCAGCTACTTGGAAGGCTGAGGCGGAAGGATCGCCGGAGCCCAGCAGGTTGAGGCTGCGTGGCTGGGAGCATGCCACTGCCCTCCAGCCTGGGCAACAGAGTGAGACTCCAACTCAAAAAGAAAAAAAGAAAATAATTAAGGATATGGAAGACTTGAACAATATCAACCAACTTGATCAAACTGACATTTATAGACTTATTTCACCCAACAACATTAGAATACACATTATTTTTTTTCAAGTGCACACAAAACATGTGCCAAGATAGATAATATTCTGGGCCCTGCCTTCCTTCTTAAAACCATCTTCCCGGCCAGGCTTGGTGGCTCAGCCTGTAATCCCAACACTTTGGGAGGCCAAGGCGAGTGGATTGCATGAGCTCTTGGGTTCCAGAACAGCCTGGGCAACTTGGTGAGACCTCATCTCTACAATAAATCAAAAAATTAGCTGGGCATGGTAGTACACACCTGTAGTTCCGGCTACTTGGAAGGCTGAGACAGAAGGATCACTGAAACCCAGCAGGTTGATGCTGGGGGGACCGTGAGAATGCCACTGCATTCCAGCCTGGGCAATGGGGTGAGACTTCAACTAAAAAAAAAACCCGTCTTCCCTTGGCTTTCATGCTTTTTGTGCCTTTCCATTTTACTGGCTGCCTTCTTCATTTCCTCTTTCTAATGCACATAGTGATTCTCTGACAGTCTTAGACTGTCTTCCTCTGCTACCTCTTTTGCTGTTTTACCCTTATTTCACATTCCACTTTGTCTTGTAAACTTTTTTTCAGTTACTTGAACACAGCATGCTTTCTGATACGCTAGGCCTTAAAACATGCTGTTGCTGGTTCTGAAATACTTTATTGCCCTCTTAATATAATTCTTTTAGTTGCAGCTTAAATTTGACTTCCCTTCATCCAGGTGTCTTTTCTGCCTACTTCTTCATATTAAGTGCCACTTCTGTATGCCCTCTGGTGCCCTGAATATATCCCTATCATAGTAGTTAATTACTAAGTTGTGTTGATGTTATACTTGTCTCTTTACTTTTCTGTATGCCCTCCTGGACTCTAAGGTCATTTTATATTTTTAAGGCTTAGTATGATTCCTGACAGATAGCTGATGCTTGCTAGTATGTATTTATTGAATCAGTGAGTGGGTGACCTATGAGTACACCAATTCTCATTTTCTTTCTTTTCACATATCCTAATCTTCTGTAGCATCGGACCCCAACCTTTTTGTCATCAGTAACTGGCTTCGTGGAAGACAGTTTTCCCATGGAAGGGGAGGGTTGTAGGGGGGTTGTTTTGGGCTGATTCAATCACATTACATTTATTGTGCATTTTATTTCTATTATTACTATGTTGTAATATATAATGAATTATATAGCATTACCACCTCAGCTCTACCTCAGATCATCAGGTGTTAGATTCTCATAAATAGCATGCATCCTGGATCCCTTCCATGTACAGTTCACAATAGGGTTCATGCTCCTATGAGAATCTAATGCCACCACTGATCTGACAGAATATGGAGTTCAGGTGCTAATGGGAGCTATGAATACAGATGAAGCTTCACTCACTCTCCTGACCTTCTATTCACTTCCTGCTGTGCAACATGGTTCCTAACAGACCATAGAACAGTACCTGTCTGTGCCACAGAGCTTGATGACCCCTGTTATAAAGGATAGTTACTAATTCCATTTGGCTTATCCCATGTTTTAACAAATTTTTTGTGTGCGTGATAAAATATACATAATATAAAATTTACCATGTTTTAAGTAGCATTAAGTACATTGACAATGGTATGCAACTGTCACCACTGTTTATCTCCAGAACTTTTTATCATCCCAATCTCTGAATCCACCAAATAATAACTCCACATTTTTTCCTTCATCTTTACTTTTTTTTCTTTTCCTTCTACTTTGTCTTTATCAATTTGCCTATTCTAGGTACCACATATAAGGGAATCATATAATATTTGCCCTTTTTGCAAAATGTCTGGTTTATTTGCCTTAGCATAATGTTTTTACAGTACATCCATGTTATAGCATATCAGAATTCCATTCCTTTTTAATGATGAAATAATACTGTATTTTATGTCTGTATCATGGTTTTTTGTTTGTTTGTTTGAATCAAGATCTGATTCTGGCCCAGGCTGGAGTACAATGGCGCAATCACGGCTCACCACAGACTTACTCTTCTGGCCCAAGTGATCCTTCTACTTCAGCCTCTGGTGTAGCTGGGACTACAGGCACATACCACCATGCCTGGCTAATTTTTTAATTTTTTTTGTAGAAATGAGAGCTCACTATGTTCCCCAGGTTGATCTTGAACCCTTGGGCTCAAGTAGTACTCCCACCTCAGCCTCCCAAAGTGTTGGAATTACATAGGCTTGAGCCACTGTGCCCAGCCTGTGTCATGTTTTTTAAAAATCCATCTGTTGATGGACTCCTGGGTTGTTTCTACTTTTTGACTATTGGGAATAATGCTACTGTGAACATTGGTATACAAGTATATGAGTCTATGCTTTCAGTTCTTTTGAGTATATACCCGGGAGTGGAATTGCTGTTATTTTTCTCCTGCTTGCCATGTTTATGCTGTGCTAGTTGATTTTAGCTGTGAAAAAAATATGATAATCTGTGACCATGAAGAACATCATTACCTCAGGAAGTGAGAGACCTCCTTACAGATCAGATGAAGAAATGCTGATTTTAAGTTACTAGAAATCTGTTTTTAAAAGACTTTAAAAAGAGATTAATATTTATGGCATAACCTTTTTTTTTTTAAGTTGGAGTCTCGGGCTGGAGTGCAGTGGCACAGTCACGGCCACTCCAGCGTTGACCTGCTGGGCTCCGGTGATCCTTCCTCCTTAGCCTTCCAAGTAGCCGGAACTATAAATGCATGTTACCATGCCCGGCTAATTTTTTGACTTATTGTAGAGACGAGGTCTCACCATGTTGCTCAGCCTGGTCTCGAATTCCTGGTCTTGGGCAATCCTCTCGCCTCTACCTCCCAAAGTGCTGGGATTACAGCTTGAGCTACTGTGCCCAGCCAAGACATTTGAAAACTGATCTCATCTTCTCTGGCACATACTACTTTACCAACTATAATTTATTATTCTAGTGGTGGGGGGAGATATAGTAAAAGTCGCATAAAGGTCTTTGGGACATAAGTTTGGCCTTAATCTGTTTTACCAAAATCTTCTCTCTCTTTTTTTAATTTTTTATTTTAAAGACGTGGGGTACAATTCAGGGTTAGGTATGCAAATGTTCTTTTTGCAGGTACCCTTATTGATGAGGTATACCCCCTCCCCTCCCCTCTCTTTTTTTAAAAAAATGGATATGATATTGGTAGAAGTCTTCATCCTGGTCCATTCACTTAGGTTTCATGTCATCTTGGCTAGACTACCTAGCCTTCAACTCAGTTTCCTCATCTTAATTTTGATACGTGTTTCAGAGGGGAGCCATGGGATTCATTAGGTATAAATGCTCTTTGATTGTGAACTGCATTACAAATGTGAGGAGATAATCTGTTAAAAGCATACTTTTGCAAGATGATAGTTTACACAAATTCAAGGATTTATTGTATGCATGTTTGTGCCTTTTAACATTTTCTTCATTTCTAATCAAAATACTTAGGAAAATAGCCTGTTTGCCAAGAGGCATTGGAAAAATTGGCCTGAGTTTCTGTTTACATGTGACTAAATCTAGCCTGGGTCTCTAATTCACATGTGAGCAAGTTTAATAGTTTAGCCAGATGATGTGTTGTAAGCTAACTTTTAAATACTTCCTGTTTTGACTTCTATTGACATAGCACCTCTTTGCAACAAAGCAAGCGTATTGGTTATGTTCCAGTAAAATCTTGCACACTGTGACCCTTTTTAAGTAATTCTGATTTTTCTAATAGTTTTGGGTTTCTTTGGTTTTCTTCTATAGTATATTAAGGAAACCTTTAGGATTGTTTAATCACCTCTGACTTATTAGGATAATAATAATAATTAAGATTTAGGATGTTCTATGCTTTCATTTATTCCTACTCTGCTAATCAAGCAAATTTTGTGACCATCTATTAGAAGGAAACAAGTGTTTCTCGTGTGTTTGTTTGTTCCTACCTTCTCTGCTATATAGCAGTATCATTCGCCATCAGGCTACACTCAGGACTTCAAGTCCAGGAGGCATCTTCTCTTACTCTCTTAAGCTGTAGCAGTATTGCAGATTTGGAGCATCAGCAAAATGGGAGAGTAGTCTTTCTGCTGAGACAGAATGGAGCTAGGGACCCATCTTCCAGGAGATGCCACCTTAATAATTTGGCTTCCTCTTTATTGTCCTCAATGTGCAAAATAAGGGAGCAGGTATTAACAATCATTTCATCTGGTCTCCTTTGTATAGACAGGAGTCTGATGTCATGTGCCCACAGTCACACAGCAGTGTTATAGCAGAAAGAGTTAAAGAGACCAAGGCTCCCTACTGCACTGTTTCTTACAGTCGAAAAAATTTCCCTTCTAATAAAAGTTAGTTGTATAGCCAAGCTTACTGTTTAAATAAAATAGATAGATAGATAGATAGATAGATAGATAGATAGATAGAAAGATAGATAGATAGATGCTCTCAAAAGAAACAAAAGGAGTGCTCTTATAAATGCCAAAGAATTACTGGCCTTGTAGAATCTCACCAGATAATTCTCTTAAGGGAGACGTTCTTAGCCATTAAATTCCTTTAATACTAGATGTAAACAAATATTAGTAAAAGCAATTTGGGGGATGAGGCTTGATTTTTGAAAATAAGAGACTATCACATGAGAAATAAGACTTCTCCAAATCCTAGCTTTTGACTGTGTGCATCTCTCGCCAAGTTTAAACCTGGCAGTCAGACTGAAGTGTCAAATTTGTGGAAAGCAAGGGAAGATAGAAAACTACTGCTGAGAAATCACAAGGGAAGTACTTTTCCAGCCATACTGGCAGTGCTAATCTGTACTGTCAGTGTGAAAGACAGCTGAGAATAAGGATACTTTTGACTTTTGCTTCTCCTTCAGTTCCAAATCCTACCTGAATTAGAACAGAAAGAATGTAGGATTTTAGGAATATATACTTGAAGTAAGCATCCAATTCTCAGATTAGAGGAGATTTTTCTGAAAGTAATCAAATTTTTAAAATGTGTTTGTTCCTTTCCTTGTGAATGGTTTGCCAAAGCCCTTCGTTTGTCTGCACAACCTTATATTAACCTGCCTGGAGGTAATGGACAATTAACTCTTCATACTTGGAGACATCTTACGGATCACCTACTTTTTTTTTTAAGAGATGAGGTCTCACCAAGTTTCTCAGGCTGATCTTGAACCCCTGGACTCAGGCAGTCCTCTCACCTCTGCCTCCCAAATTGCTGAGATTACAGGCATGAGCCACCATACCTGACTGCACAATAGTAATTTGTTTGATATCTTCTACCTGGTGTTTTTCTATTTGAACAGACAATGCATTCTCATTTTCTTCCTCCCACATTAATAACATGTAATTTATTGTCTAGTCTGTGTACCACTGTGAAAGTACTTCACACATGTTCTTTCTATGCAACACCAGCTGGTATTTTTTTTAACGTGTGTCCTCAATATATAGTCAATCTCTTTATTTGCTTTTTTATGCAATTTGTATGGAAAACTTCAAGAAAACATATTTTTTTAAAAAAATTGTGCTAGCATAAGTGTGTCCTGTATAATCACCAGCAATCTCTCTGTTCCTCTGAGAAGGGACATCTGAGTGGTTTGCTAGATTTCTAATGTCCCCTCAGAGGGGATATTTGAGTACAAAGGGTTAAAATAGGTAGAGAAAGTTGGGTAGTTTAGAAATAAGAAACTGAGTACCACCACTCATTTACATGGAAATCAGTGTGACTATTGAAAATAACATTAAAATAGAAGTTAAGAGGCCAAGTTCTGTCATTTATAAGCTATGTGTTCTAATCCAAGCCACTCCTCTGGTTCTCATTTTCTGTTTTGGTCGGGTGTTGATATCAATACCTGCCTTGTCAAACTTTCAAGTTTTGTTTATGCATATGATGACTCATTGGAAAGTGCAATATACTAAATAATTGAGATTGATGATGATGATGATTGCCACAAAGTCTGGGAGAATGTCATGCAGATAAATTGGAGCTGTTGAGTTTGGTAGTTAGATCTAATTCAGTAGTTAGTTATTGATAGCATCTAATTTGGAGCCCTGATATTTTCTTTTTTTTTTTTTTTTTGATTTGAAGTTTCACTCCTTCGCCCAGGCTGGAATACAGCGGCACGCACGCTCACGGCCCACCCCAGCATTGATCTTCTGGGCTCCAGCGATTCTTCTGCCTCAACCTTCTGAGTAGCCAGAACTATAGATGTGCGCTATCATGCCCGGCTATTTTTTACTTTATTGTAGAGAGGAGGTCTCGCCAACTTGCCTGGTCTCGAACCCGCGGGCTCAGCCAATCCACTCGCCTCGGCCTCCCAAAGTGCTGGGATTACAGGCTGAGCCACCAAGCCCGGCCAATATTTTCAGTTATATATAGCCCTGTTATAATGAGCCATAAATACTATTTTAAAAATTTATTGTTAGATATAGCATTTGTGCTAACCATTGAAATAGAGTTAAGATTTTGTCAAGGGAAGGTGATAGTTAGAAAAAGGGGCATTCCAAAAGTAAGAAAAGCATGAATAAAACATGGAGGCATTGTAGTATATGCTTCATATTCATATGAAGGAATTTATTTAAATGGGTGCCTGTGCTACACAGGGTAGGTTTTAGAAAGCAAGGCCTGGAAAAGCAGCTTGAAGCTAAACAATTAAATGCTATTTCAAAAAGCTAGGAATTGGTTCTGAAGTGAGCAAGAAGCCATTGGAAATGGTTGAAAAGGATATATTGAACTTAGCCCCAAATACATGATGAGTCTAAGAAGCAGAGTTACTATTTTGGGTAACTGGGTGTCTGTTTATGTGATTAATAAAAATAAGGAACTTAGATGGGGAGAAATGGAGGTTCAGAATATGTATTGATTTTGGCATCTTTGGGCACATCCTTTTGACCTCTCTAGCCTGAAAACAAAAGATGAAATAATTTCTAAGAGTCCAGTCATTAGACTTTTCAGTAATTCTATGCTGTAAAATACCAGAGCCCTTGTTTTGTTCGGCTTTCTAATCTGTGATGATGATAGGTATTAAGAAACCTTTATTTCTTAAAACCTCTTGGAAACTGACTCTTTCAGGAAGCTGCATTCCTCCCAGAGACAACTTTTGAAGTTACTTGGATTTTTTTTTTAATGGGGTCTCACTCTGTCACCTATGCTGGAGTGTGTTGACACGATCACAGCTCATCTCAGTCTTGACCTTCTGGGTTCAGGGAATCCTTTCATCTCAGCTTCCCAAGTAAATGGGGCTATAGGTGCTTGCCACTATGCCCAGCTAACTTTTTTTTTTCTTTTTTTTTTTTTGTAGAGACAAGGTCTCTCTATGTGCCCAGGTGCTAGTCTCTAACCCCTAGGCCCAAGCAATCCTCCTGCCTCTGCTTCCCAAAGTGCTGGGATTACAGGCTTGAGCCACTGTGCCTAACCCTGGAATTTTTAATTTAGCAAGCATTTAAGTTTTAACTGTGTGCTTTCCTTGTAAGGACCATTGACTTTCCTCTTTTCAAGGCCTTGAAGCCCTCTTGGCTCTCTCATAGGCATGCAATCCAGTTGGATGTGGCCTGCAGGGGTCTGCTGCCTTACTGGGCAGGTAGCTAGGTTAGTAGTGGCTAAGTCCTATTCTCAGAGATAAAGAGGCTCTAACAGTGCTTCTTTTTTGCTTTGTTTGGGAAGTAACAGTGGTCAAGTGCATGACTTCAAGCCAGAGTGCCTGAGTTTAAATTCTTTTTCTCTCTCACTAGATTTTTTTCCTTGGGTGACAGGTGAGTTGCCTAACTTTTATTGCCTCTGTTTCTACATCTGTACAATGGAGATAACAATACTCATTTCAGAGTTTTGTTATGGGTATTAAATGTGCTTAGATGAGTACCTGGCACTTGGTACTATTCAAGTATCTGTTAAGTACTTTTGGTGACAGAGGACAGAAAATCAGATACAGATTTTTGTTTGTTTTAAACAGTCAGTGTTTTGTCATGGAAGAAGGCAAGTACTTTTTTCTCCTGGCTTCCTTCTGCCATCCTCCTTATTCCTACCCTTTCTCCCACCCTCTTGCCTAAGTGCTGTAGAACAGCTGTTCAGCCTTCTTTGTGGTCTCCTTGCCTTCGAAGAAAGTCACAGACAAAAGGTTTTGTCATCATCATTTAAAAAATAGTGTGGGTTACTTTTTGCTTTGGTGGCATTCAGCTAATTGAAGCATAATACAGGCATGAATACTCTGGAAAGGTGGCTCTGGATCTTTCCATTTGTTCTCTTTAGCTTGGTCTTTTGCTTGTCCAGTCTCTGCTAATGTGGTGGAATCTTATTCCCAGACAGACACAAACCCTGAACCAAAGAGTCAGCCTGTGTAGGTAGCCAATACTTGGATGTTTTAGAGTTCCTCACCCATGAGGTAAACTCATGTTTCATCTAAAACTGTGACTATTACAGAGGTTCTAAATTTGGTGTTGTCTACATCTTGGCCTTCAGTGTATCCCAAACTAAACTTATTCTTAAAATGTATTTATTTGTTCATCCAATCTTTGGGTATGCTTCCTGTGGTTGATATTAAGCCCTTCTTCTACTTTATTTTTGTTTAGACCAACTTAAGTTTCTTCAGTATTCAATAAGCTGTTCTTCAGCCTCTGAACTGCTGGCCTATATTGTAGCCTTCAGTTGTATTTAAAGCCCATTTTATGTCTGTTGAATATGGAAACGTAGCAGAATCAGTATAAAGATAAGGCAGTATGAACAGGCAGGCAACACATGAACTTCCCTTCTGCACTGGTCAGAATTTCCATCATTTCACTGTCAATGGAAAAAATGCAGCTTTTTAAGCCACTGTGAAAGTCAGACTTGTCTTTTGGGGAAAGATGCACATGTTAGAAAATCTTAAGTGATGATTGATTAACCCCCATATTTGCTCCATTTTCTGCAATGGCCAGATCTTTTTTCTGACTTTCATGGCACAGTCTTGGACATGCTTCTGTGCCATAGGACTATGTCCCCTAGTGCCTTTGCTACTTCCTTCAGGTTGACTCCTAGGAAACACTGGCAGTGGGGCTTGTTATTTGCCAGCACTCCTGCCAGTGTGGGTCTCCTGACTACTCTGCTATTTCTGGAGACAGACAGGAACAGCATCTGACAAGCAGAGATGATAACATTGTGTTCAGAGGTCTGATAAGGCTCTATAAACCCATATTTCTAACTGTCCCCAGTGAAATGGCTTGTACCATAAGCTGAACTTAACCCTGAATCATCTGAGTTCAGCGAGTATAAAAACCCAAACCTTCTGTCTTATGTCTAAGCAGTTGTGAGCAGGGAATAGTTGGTTTCCTTTGGAAATTCAGGATGATAGTTTCATCCTATTCTCGTCTTTGTGATTAACTATGACTTACAAAAGGGGTTATTACTCTAGCAGGAACTTCGAGTTTCCTGTATGGATTTCTCTCTGATTAGCAGGTAGAGGAAGTGTCATAGACTTTTTTGGCTTTCCTGGAGAGGCCTGGGTACTGTCTCATTGCCCTGTCATTTGTTGATTCCTTTTCCTTGATCTCTGTTTGGTGTGACAATGAACAACAAGGCTAGAAATTATAAGGCTGTGTGTACACTTGTAGGTCCCCATGCAGGTGATTGTCAAAAGGCCAGAAAGCCAGTTTTCTACTGAAACAGACAAATATTCTAAGAATTGCTTTCACTGAGAAAGGGAACAAGTCAAGTGGAAGCAGAATGTAAAGAAAGATGGATCGTCCTTGAACTCAGATCTCTGTGTCAGCCATTTATAGTTTCATGGGAAGACAAAATGAAAAAATCTTAAAAAGTGATCCCAGGTTTTATCCTTTCAGGTATCCAAAGTCTCTATTTTAGAAAGTTTCCACTTAATGGTAAAATAAAGTTATGATTTAAATATATTAAATCTCAGTCTCACCATGAATTTTTCTCTAACACTAGTCTACCTTAAGTGGTGGGTATCAATTTAGTGGAAATGTAATGGTATTGATATGAGATGTATTCTGAACTTGGAGATGGAAATAGTAAGTTCAGATTCCAACTTTGCTTCTAACATTGTAACTTTGAATAAGTCTTTTAACCATTGTCTGTTCTGTTTGTAAATTGATGTTAGGGGATAGATAATAAAGCCTACCTTACAGAAATGCTGTGAGGATTGAGTGAAATAATGTATGTATAGTGCTGGCTGAGAAAGTAGGGTTTGGCTTTTTTCCATACACAGTTGGGGTAGGAAGTGCATTGTATTCATCCATCAATATTATGGATGCAGTTGTTACTGAATATTTTGCTTTTAGGCAAGCTTGTATAGATGACTATTAATTTGTCTTATAGTTGATGATTAAAAACAAAACTACAGTGCTTTTATAATGGTATAGTAAAATCAAACATTTTGCTAGTAATAGTAAAACCATGTGCCTACGATTACTTATGTATAAACTGAAGAATCAGTTGCAATCTCAGCAACTTTGCTATCACCATTCATTCTAAAGCTGGAGAAGTTGATGAGAACTTGTAGTAAGAATGCTTTTTTTACAAACACAGGATAAATTTTTTAACAATGTTGCATTTTGGTAAAAACAGATTATGAGAACGTATTAAATAGAGTGATGTCATACTGATGCCAAGAACAAAAAGCATGGTGGGGAAACGTATGTGCATCCAAAGTGCTTTGTCCTCATGAGCTAAAAAGAAGTTTGCTCATATAGAAACTTGTTATTTAAATGTGTGGCACATACAAGTAACAGTCTAATGAAGGCAATATAGAGGGAGGAATATGTAAACAAAGAAAGTGGGCATTGCCTTTTTTTTCTATCTATACCAGTACCCAGATGTTTCCTAAACCTATAGTTCTGTTTCTATTAGTCCCTCTGCCCTCCTGCCGATTTCTTCAGTTTTTACTTATTTGTAACCCAAATGCTGGTCTCCAAGTTGCAGCCATTTTTGTGCACAGAGTATGTGACAGCAGATAGACTCCTGATCTAGATTCTGTTGTTCTGCCTAACTACATGCCATCATTTGTTTCTCCCTTTGTGGTCTTCTGCATAGACATATGTCCATTTAGAACAAACTTCATGAGATAGATATAGTCCAGTAAGTTCAATGCTGGGCAAAGTCTTCTTTTAATTTTCTGTACATTGGTGAGTGCAGTGAGCAGGGGTCCTTAACTTTCTGCCCCAGTACATTGAAGAAAATAGTGTTCTCCTGCCTTAAACTTAGCTTGTGATTTATTGCTTATTGCCTTTTCAGTCTTTGTTTACATGTGTATTTATTATGGGGAATGGGGGATCCAAAAAAACCTGGAATTTATTTATTAAAAATTGTGTATTCTTACATGTTTAAACTTCAGTCACCTCCATTGCACCTATTGAATCACTTTTTCCACTGCTCAAAACAGTTTTTGTACTTGTCAAGTTTGGTGCCTTTTAGTGCTTCTTCCATTTTTTTGTTGCTCTTCGAAATCAGCAAAACGTTTCCCTTTGAGGACTTTTTTCATCCAAGGAAACAAACAAACAATAAAGTCGGTCAAGGCAAGATTGGGTGAATAGAGAGGTGGGACGCCATGGTTGTGCCATTTTTGATCAAAAACTGCTAAACACTCGGTGCATTGTGGACAGGTGTGCTCCTAAATCGCCCATCAAGAAATGGGCAAACGCGTTGAAAGAATCTAAAAAAAAATCAATTTTCACTGAAGTTGAATGCAACCTCTCACAACAACACTAACTGGTACACTGATGCCAATGGATTCCTAGAACACTCACCTAGCAGGGAAAGCCCTCACTACAAGGGGCCTGCCTTCCCAAAGATAATTCTGGTGTTTTGGAGTCCCTTTTTGTATATAGTCGCGATCATTTTATTATATTCCTTTTTCCATCTCTGTCATAAACATTTTCTATGTATATTTGTAGTCATAAATTATAGCATAATAATTATATAATTTCATATATTACAGTTTCCCCTCTTGTTAATCATTGGATTGTATTCAGTTTCTTGGGGGTTTTTTTGTTGTTATTTTTGTTGTTTGTGTTTTGCTACTAAGGGATCATCTTTATATGTAATGCTATTTCCTTGAGATAAATTTTTAGGAGCTGAATTCCAGGGTAAAAAGGAAGATATGAACATTTTATTGACTTTTGCCTTATACTGTCATAATATGTTTTCCAAAGGAACAGTGCTTTGTTTTACAGTGCTGCCAGTGTGACTGCATGCCTCTTTGAAAACAAAGCTTTTTAACCTTTAGCAAAGAACATCCATGCCCTTGCTTCTAGATAGGCCTTTTCTTATCGTGAAGAGAGGAACAATCAGAATTTAGCCCCTATCTACTATAGTGACTAGCTTTTCCTAGTTAAAACTAGAAGGAAATAATGTACTGTATTGGGCTGTGCACTCCATAAAAACCCTGGTTTGACTCCACATATGGTCTGTCTCGAGTCTGGCATCAAGTCACCAAATACATTTTGGGTGAGTTGGTCTTAACCACCTCACATCAGATATGAATGCTTAAGTTGGAGCTTTCATTATAGTATTTTGCTGGTAGAATGTTGTAGGTTCTTAGTCACTTTTTTAAAATGTCCTGGTATATCTAGAATGACAATGTCTCTGCTACTTTGCAAAAATAAAAACGTCAAACAAGATAAAGAAAGTCCAATGTAGCCAAGAGCCTTGATTTGAGCCTTCTGTCAGGACTATTTGTTTAAAGCATGTAAGTTTCCATGGTACATGTTACCTTACAATATCTTGTGAGTTGATCTTGTGAAATGAACTCTTGTGGTCACTACTCTGGGCTAACTCTTTTTATCTTATTTTTCACAGTGAACATAAAGATTCTGAAAAAAAACACAAAGAAAAAGAGAAAACCAAACATAAAGATGGGAGCTCAGAAAAACATAAAGACAAACACAAAGACAGAGATAAGGAAAAACGAAAGGAGGAAAAGGTACAGAACTTTTCATTGGCAGAGGAAAGGATGTGGTCATATCTTTATTTTGTTTACCTTTAAAAGCAGATGTCTTCAGTACATAGTAAGATTCCTTGGCTTTGGAGTGAAATGGTCTCTGTCAGGAGACTTTAGAGTCAACTTTAGTCTTAAACTATGAAAACCAAGCCCTTTAGTACAGCAGACCCTAACCTTTTTGGCATCAGGGACTGATTTCTTGAAAAACAAATTTTCCTTGGACAGGGTAGAGTTGGGGCGGGAGTATGCAGTCAAACCTCACTGCTGATGTTAATCTGTATTTGCAGCCACTTCCCAGCACTAGCATCACCACCTCAGCTCCACCTCAGATCATTGGGCATTAGATTCTTACAAGGAACGTGCAACCTAGATCCCTCACATGCCCAGTTCACAACAGGTTTTGCATTCCTATGAGAATGTAATGCCACAGCTTATTCTGACAGGAGGCAGAGCTCAAGCAGTAATTCAAGTGATGGGGAGCAGCTGTAAATACAGAGGAAGCTTTGCTCACTTGCTTACCACTCATCTCCTATGTGGCCCATTTCCTAACAGGCTACCAACCAGTACCAGTCTGTGGCCTGGGAGTTGGGATCCTGTTTTAGCACACTGTTTCTTGCAGTACCAGATCTGTCTGTATCATTATCCTTTTTTTTTTTTTGAGTTGGAGTATCACTCCACCCAGGCTGGAGTGCGTGACACACTCAATGCCACCCCAGCATGGACCTGCTAGGCTCCGGTGATCCTGCCGCCTCAGCCTTTCAAATGGCCGGAACTACAGGCGTGCACTATCACACCTGGCTAGTTTTTTGATTTATTGTAGAGATGTGATCTCACCAAGTTGCCCAAACTGCTCTCGAACCCATGGGCTCAGGCAGTCCCTCTCCCTGGGCTCCCAAAGTGCTGGGATTACACACTTGAGCCACTGCGCCTGGCCTGTATCATTATCTTATTTACTTTATATTGCCAATGGATACATTGAGAATGCAGGGTTGTTAGAAATGTCAGTTTTCTTTACTAGGGAAAATTCTGTTTTTGAGAGAAGGCCTAATACCTTGTTGACCTTCTGGTTTTTTTGAGTTGGAATCTCACTCTGTCGCCCAGACTGGAGTACAGTGGCCGCTCCTGGCCACCACAACCTCGACCTGCT
>NW_007248750.1:247963-307338 GCF_000164805.1 Carlito syrichta
CCAAGTAGCTGGAACTACAGGCGCGCACTACCACGCCCGGCTTATTTTTTTGATTTATTGTAGAGATGAAGTCTTGCCAAGTTGCCCAGGCGGGTCTCGATCCCGCGGGCTCAGGCAATCCACTCACCTCAGCCTCCCAAGGGTGCGGGATTACAGGCTGAGCCACCGAGTCTGGTGACCTTCTGTTGATGGAATAGAAGTTTCTTCCTGAGAGAAAATTTAGTGATGCTTATGACTTTTGATTCCAGCATAACTAGTGAAAGCCATTTTAAAATGGCTTGTATCCCCCGTCCTTCCCAAAGGCAACCACTAAATTGATTACATTTTGTTTCCTTCTAGAGATACCGTGTGTGTGTGTGTGTGTGTGTGTCTTTGTCTTTTTATGTGTACATACGAAGATTTTTTTTTTTTTTTAAACCTAGAGTTTCTGACAAGTCTAGAGAGTGGGAAGTTGAAGGAAGGGGAAAATTGAGTATTTTTTGTTTAAATCAGAGAAGGCAAGATTTTGTAGACTATTCCTTTTTGTTATGTTTTTTGTTTGTTTTGGTTTCAGTTTCTTTTCTGTACGCCAGTGGCAAATCCTTGTGTAGTGGAAAATTTATTGGGAAAATTATTTTAAAGGTAAAACACTGCTATTTTAAAGGGAAGCCTTTCTCAGTCAATTGGACAATTTCACCCAGAAGAATTGTCAAAAAAGAGTCTTGGAAAAAAGTCAAGATCTTAGTTTACCTGTTCAGTTTTGCTAACAAGAAGAGTTAATCTGGGATCAAGACACCCCAGGAGTTATTTGATCCTTACAAGGTACCAATCAATTACTGTTGTTTTATCTTTCAGGTTAAAGCCTCTGGGGATGCAAAAATAAAAAAAGAGAAGGAAAATGGCTTCTCTAGGTAAGTCTTCTTTGCTATGTTGGCTTCCCTTTCTCTGGGCATACAGCAGGCCAGCTGCCTGTGTTGTAGTGTTGTCTAAGCTTACTCAAAACACACTGAACCTGCCACCTTGATGGTTTCCATGAAGTAAGAGGACTTGCTCTAAGCCAACTTGAGCGTTTCTGTTTAGTGAGACTGACCAGCACAATTTCCAGAAGGTTATTTTGACTGGAGAAGGTTGATAGGAAGAGAGTTTTAAAAATTAAGACATATTGGCATATCACAAAATTTGCCTTTTTTTTTGAGTTGGAGTCTCACTCTGTCGCCCAGACTGGAGTGCAGTGGCCGCTCCCGGCCACTGCAGCCTCGACCTGCTGGGCTCCGGCGATCCTTCCGCCTCAGCCTTCCGAGTAGCCGGAATTACAGGCGTGTGCTACCACGACCGGCTAATTTTTTGATTAACCCGTGGGCTCAGGCAATCCACTCATCTTAGCCTCCCAAAGGCGCGGGATTACAGGCTGAGCCACCGAGCCCGGCTAAAATTTGCCTTTTTTAAGTGAACAGTTAATTGGCTTTCAGTCTCACAAGGTAGTACAACCTCCTCACTATCTAATTCCAGAATGTTATCATCACTCTAAAAAAGATAGTAGTAACTGTGGAGTTTTCTGAAAAATGATGTACTCTGAATTGAGAGGTTTACATATAGAAGCTTACTTGAGTTGGGCTCTGTGCCTCAGCCTGTAATCCCAGCACTTTGGGAGGCTGAGGCGAGTGGATTGCCTGAGCGAGTGGTTTTGAGATCAGCCAGGGCAGCTTGGCGAGACCTCACCAACCTCAACTCCCTAAAAGAAGCTAGACAATTATGTTCACATATTTTCACTCCACTGAATGAGAGAATGAATTTATTAAGAATTGTTGGAAGTATTTGCATTATTTACTAGGACAGGGTGTTCTGAGAGTTTTGCTTCCTTGAAACTTTAAACTTTCAGTTTCATTTGTTAAAATATTTGAAAATTGTGCCGTGTATGAGTCCTTTAGATGAGAAAAAGCAGATGCCCTCTTCAGGCATGCTTTGTAACTGTCATAGGAATGCAGAATAATAAAATTCAGGAAGTATTAGAGATACCAGCTGCCCTAGGAATTCTCATTTCTGAGATAAAGTGATTGAGGCACAGGGTGTCTAATTTCTGCCAATAGACTGCCTAGGACTTCTACTAAGTGAATAATAAAATATGAATAGACTGGACTTGGTGTGTAGTTATGGACTGATTTTCAGAGTTTCTGAGTTAGAAGGTTAGAAACACAGACTTCTTCAAGGTAGTGGTCTCTGTGTTACTTTGCTGGATTGCTTGCTAGTTGCATGTATGTCTTTACATATACTCTTGATACTTTAGTGAAACATGGTTTTCTGGTAAATTGTTTGAGGACTTCTTCCTTAAGGCCTAGTAACTCTTCCCATATGTTTTAAACTTCATTGTGACAATCTTAAGATCTAGCATGTACTTAATTAGTTGGGTAAATGACAGTGTTTCTTTCTATTTGGACCCTTGAGCTGTGTCTGTGATTTGTGCGGGAGGGAGAACAACTGTAGAAGCTGGCATTTGGAAGGTGCTAAAATAAGAAGAGCTAAACTCTTTAAACATTCAAATTCTATCACATGCAAAGGGATCCATTATGTTTTTATGGTGGGGTAGTGCATTGTCTACTCTTGAAACCTGTAAATATGCTTTGCAACTGTATCTGAATTCTTATCTCTTGGACCCCTTCACAGACAGCAGCTTCGTGTAGGGAGGCCATTCCCTGTACTGAGTTAAGGCAGTGAGGTTCTAAAGGGATGTGCCAGGCCAGTTGAGATCCCAAGGCTGCGGTGATTGCTGGTCCCTGTTGGATTTTTTTTTTTCACTTTTCTCTTCTTTTTGGGCTAAGATAGTTGTCTGACAGGATCATCTTTTTATATTCAAAAGGCACTCTGCTGTGTATAAAGTACATAAACTTAAGTAGAAGGTTGAACAATGAACAGATTTTGTATTTACTGTCTTCAGTTTGTTCTGGGCCTCTCATTTAACACAGACCCTTCTTTTGTGGTAACTTTGTCAGCTTGTCTATTTTTCCATATACATTATTGCCATATTTTTAGGACTTTAAGGTATCAAGTTTGAGCTTATGGAGTACTAGAACAGTAAGTTCAGATAATGTCACATATTTAGTCCATTCCTTATATAAGGCAAGAAAACAATCTAGATTTATTCCTGTGGTTGAGCTGTGCTGGCTGGCAAAGGTAGCTAAGATATAGTGGGAATGAATATTGTCTTGGAGTAAGGAGTCCTGAGCCCAAATCCTGATATCGCCCCTTCATCTGTAAAATGAGGACAACGCTGTCTATTTCACATGGTTGTAGTGAGAATTATGTGAGAAAAAAATGCTTGTGAAAAATTTTTGCAGCCGGGCTCTGTAGCTCAGCCTATAAATCCCGCGCTTTGGGATGCTGAGGTGAGTGGATTGCCTGAGCTCACGGGTTCAAGACCCGCCTGGGCAACCTGGTGAGACCTCATCTCTACTATAAATCAAAAAATTAGGCGGGCATGGTAGCGCGTGCCTATAGTTCCAGCTACTTGGAAGGCTGAGGCGGAAGGATCGCCGGAGCCCAGTAGGTTGAGGCTGCGGTGGCCAGGAGTGTGCCAGTGCACTCCAGTCTGGGCGATGGAGTGAGACTCCAACTCAAAAAAAAGAAAAGAAAAATCTTTTCAGTAGATGATGTAGTCTTCCTTTGTATTACTTTGTAGATGTTCTAGTGCTCGATGACTAGCATTCTTTTTTCTCTTTAGTCCTCCACAAATTAAAGATGAACCTGAAGATGATGGCTATTTTGTTCCTCCTAAAGAGGATATAAAGCCTTTAAAGAGACCTCGAGATGAGGATGAGTGAGTATTTCTTAATACTATGACTTTTCAAAACAAAAAGGAGTTGTTTAAAGAATAAATGTGATTTATTTCTTTATAGTGCACAGAGAAACTGCATGAATTGACTTTTACGCACTTGAATTTGTGACCAATGGACTGAGTGAATGATTTCTCTTTGAATTATGAGAAGTATGGTTTGCTAAACAAATAAGTGGTGTACCTGAGGCTTACATGAAGAATATACCTTTTTTTAATTAAAAAGACAATACAGATTTGTTGTAGAAATGTCAAATATACAGAAATCATAAAGAGTGTTTAAATTATTTAAGCTGCTTTAAGTTTATCGTTGCCTGCTACAGATACGTTAAAGCAGTTTATCCTAGGACCTTTTCCTGACTTACATTCTAAATGAGTTCCAATGTATAGAAGTCATAAAATTACTGTTAAAACAGTTATTTGAGGCTTGCATGTACCTTTTCCCCAGATTTTGTCAGTGAGAATAAATTCTGTTTATTATTTTCAGTCTTTCATAGCTTATTGTGCTATTATCGTGGTAGAAAGTAGGTAGAAAGCTAGAAGGGAAATACTTAGTGAATTCATATTTGTATTCATTCAGTATAGAATTTCTTTCCTCTTCTTTCTAGTGAATTATAACTGTATAGTAGCTATTGTGTTATGCATTTGGTTTCCAGTCTTCCATCCTATAATGGAGTCTATTTCTGTATATATCCTTCTACCTACTTTGCTTCCAGGCCTGTGTGTAGGATAAGTAGTTTGTTTTGTTCTATATAGAATTATAACTATTAGTCCTTAGTCTGTCCTTCATTACTTTTTCCTCTTCTGTTACTCTTGACCATAGAATGCCCAGCTAAGAATGACAATAGCCACTCATGCCATGAAGGCTATCAACAGTTTGGAGGTCCTAATCCTAATGACTGGGAACTCCTGAATCATAATTGTGTTAACTTCATATTCATGTTCCCCTTTCTAGTGCTGATTATAAACCTAAGAAAATTAAAACAGAAGATATCAAGAAGGAGAAGAAAAGAAAACTAGAGGAAGAAGAGGTTAGTAAAGAGACTTAGGCCTTTTGGGGCTTGATTGTAGAATTGGGAGCTTTCCAAAAAATGACCTTTGAGAGCAAACGAGTTTTAAAAATTTATTGCTTTGTTGTAATAGTAACATTGGGGGGAAATATCTATATGCAAGTGGTGGCTGTGGCACTGTTAGTTTTAAGGTCCCTCTGAATCTCCAAAGTGTCTTAAATTTACCACAACCAGTGATGATTCTGGTCTCTTGGCTTTCCTGGGTATCTGCCTACCTATGGCCATGCTGCCAACTGTTGTTAAAGAAACTATGCCATCTTCATATATACAGTGGAAGTGTTAACAAGAAACCACATTTTGGCTTAGAGCCCTGAAGAAATTTCCCGAAGATTTTTTTTTAATGCTCTCTTAATAGCAACAAAGCATGCTCATCAGCTCATCATTCACTTCGGATAACCATTCCTGTTTAAAGTCCTTTTGTCGATGCCCCTTTGACATAGTTTAACACCCATGCTCTTTACCATAACTCCTCCTGATCTGGCCCCTGCATCTTGAGTCTCTCTTCACCTTGGGCCTCTTCTTTAGCTCACCTTATACCAGTCACACTGGCCTCTTTTGTTTCTTTTCCACAGCAAATTCTTTCATGCTTCAGAACTTTATGTAGCACATGCTGTTCTCTCTTGTCTGGAACACATATGCTCTTCCTCCCTTCTTTTCTTCTCTTGGCCTGTATCCTTGCTTAAAAATCTCAGTTCAGTTCAAGTGCTTTTCTAAGGATTCTTTTTTATGTTTGTGGTAGATTTAAAATACAATAATATGAGTCTTCCCTTTGACATTTTCAAGTTCTTATACTAAAAAGTTGTTAGCAAGTAATTCAAGAAAGGATGTCAGAAATTCACAGATATCCTAATCTCCTGCTCTCCTGAGAGAGGGGTGTAAGTTCTTAGCTCTTGTGTTGTATTTGAAGTTGATCACTATTATGGGCAAAATAGGTTTATAAGTGTAAAGTTGATAGCTTAAGTACCAGCAGTAAAGGAATATGGGCAGGGAGTCTTAAGAGCATATTCTGTCATGGTAGTAGAAGAATATTAATAATCACAAGAAATGTAATAAGTGCTTACTATGTGCCAGGCACTACATGCTTTTCATATGTATCATTTCATTAATCCTTACAACAACCATAAGAGGTAAATATTTCTACTAGCATCTCCATTTTGCAGATGCAGAAACTGAGGTGTAAAGAAGTTGAATCATTTGCCTGAGGTCACATAGCTACTAAGAAGTAAAGCCAGGATTTGATCCCATGCAGCCTGATTTCAGAGCCAGCACACTGGTTACCATATTATCTTACCTTCTCTGGGACTTTGCCGACCGATCCTTTAACTCCACATGGAGGGAGGAGAGGTCTTTATTGAAATAATATTAAGAATATTAATGAGTTAAGTGAACCATAGACTGGTACTCAAGGTCCTGAATTTAGAAAATAGAAAATTTTTTTTGACTGCTAGTGTACTTGTGGCAAAAGTTCAAGTTAATGAGAGCTAGCTCAAAGAATTGAGAGTAAATGTTGAGTAGTGATTATAATAGCTAATCACTCCACTTTCGTTTACAGATTAGTCAGTAAAGAAACGTAAAACTTAAGTTCATGCATTTTATGTTTTTATGCTCATGCTGTGTTTATGCAAAATAATACTGAGTTTGTTAAACCATTAGGAAAAAGAGCAGGTTACTTCATTTTTTATTATTCTTTTTAAGCAACCCTCTCCTTCCCATAGGGGGAAAAATTGCTGACTGAAAGACTCTCAATTAATAGTCTTATTGTGGCAGGGACCCCAGATAGCAGAATCCATCATTAAACCTCACTCACCAACTATGTTTTTGTTTTTTTTTTTTCCATTTCTGGGAATTGTTCTGAAGTCTTTCAGTGACTGATTATCCCAGTTTGAGTCTTTAAAACATACAGTGTAGCTAGTAGTTGTTTGATGGGACCATCTGCATTCCTGTTCAGAAGCAGTTCAGAGAATGTCTTAACTGAAAAACATTTCCCTTTCCTGTGATGTGTTTCAGCTTGAATAGTAAACATCTGAGTTAATGTGATCCTCTGTAATACCCTCTCCTCCTAAACATGCTTACAGGTTAATTTTCTCCATGCCTATTTAAAATATGGTTGGTACTGTATGCTTTTCCCTTCCATCCGGATATAAAAGTTATTTGCTTATAGACCCTGTGTTTATTCCTATCTTGACTGCCATCCTATCATGAATCTAGAATGTTTATCTATTCCAGTCATTCCTGTGAGTCACATTCTATTATTTTTCTCATAAATTCAGCTCCATTGTGGCTAATAATAATTATATGACCTTGATCAAGTGATGAAACCTCTGTTTCAAAGTTTTCTTGGTTATAACTGGAAGAGGTCAAACCAATCTGTCCATACTGTTCTTTCCAGCTCTGCCATTCTGTAGTTGATTTTAAGGTGTTTCAAAACTACCATTCATTACTGTATAAAGATTGTTGAATAAAGACTTAAAGTATGAATAGATAGGACAATGGAAAATACTCTTCAAAAGGTTCAGATTCTGTGATTGGGACCTCTGCCTGTTGAATATCACGTTTTTTGTTTGGGTTTGTATATATTTTGATATTTATCTCCTGTATTGCTGAATTGTGCTCGTTTAGGCTTGGTGCTCTTTTTTTGTGTGTGTGTGTGTGTGCCACTGTGATCAGCTCATTTATGTTCACAGTTCAAAGAAGAGCCATAAGAAATACTACTGTAGAAATTGGTAATCATTTTAGAACCCCCCAAATACTTGCTTACTACTTTGTGACTTTGTATATGTAAGTAGCAGTGATAGAAAGTATTCTCCGCTAAATCATTTGGGAATTTTCTTTCAAATTGAATACTAAACATCTAATGTAAAGCCTCTTACACCCATTATTCTATTGTATTAGAAGAAGTTTAAAATGATAGGTTTAAAAATAAGTGAGGAAAATACACTGGGACTAGTCTCCATGACAGTGCTTTCTCAGACTTCCTTGAGGTTAAAAAAAAAAATGCAGTTTCCAAGACTCTTCTGCAGAATGAATGTTTTTCACTACTTTCTCAGGTAATCATTTGTCTGGGAGCGCTGGGAAATGCTGCTCTAGAGCAAAGTACCAGTAAATTTTTATTCATCTGTCAAGTGAATTAACATTTTCTCATCGGTTCTAGTACTCTATGATTGCAGTTTTTCTTCTTAAATGGCTCCCCAAAACTACCTCCAGAAGTGTGATCAGTTCTTGTGTTTTCTCACCATGTTTCTTTGTAGGATGGTAAATTGAAAAAACCCAAGAATAAAGATAAAGATAAAAAAGTACCTGAGCCAGATAACAAGAAAAAGAAGCCGAAGAAAGAAGAGGAGCAGAAGTGGAAATGGTAACATTTCTGCACTTGGTTAAAATGTCACCTCTGTTTTTGTACAACCTAGTTAAGCAAGAGTATTGAGTTATTAAACATAACAGCCTGATATTTGGGGGGGAAATACTTAAAAGAATCTCTCTAGAATAACATTCTGAAATAAGTTTTCTAGGTTTTAGTGAAATCAGTAACTGGCTTTAAATATATTAGGTGTCAAAACTAGGTTCCACCACCCTGAACAGAATGGATTATAGAAACAGAACTATGTCTAGATGAAAATTTAACATATGAAGAAAGTACAAATGCATTTAAAATCATAGGAAAAGTATGTATTCTTCTGTAAATGATGTTGGGATTTAAAAGTAGGTAAAAGATATGAATAGACATTTCTCAAAAGAAGACATATGAGAAGACAGCAGATACATGAAAAAATGTTTAGAATCCCTAGTCGTCAAAGAAATGCAAATTAAAACCACACTGAGATACCACCTAACTCCAGTCAGGATGGGCCTTGTCAATAACTCAGAAAACAACAGATGCTAGTAAGGATGCAGGGAAAAGGGAACACTTCCACACTGTTGGTGGGAGTGTAAACTAATACAACCTCTGTGGAAAACAGTTTGGTAATTCCTAAAAGGTCTAAAAAATTGATTTTCCATAATGATCCCTCAGTTCCTCCACTGGGAATATACCCGGAGGAATTCAGATCACGCTTCGAAAAAGATACCTACACATGCACGTTTATTGCATCATTATTTACAGTAACAGAAACATGGAATCAACTATGCTGCCCATCAAAAGAAGACTGGATTAAAACAAAAAATGTGGTACATATACATGATGGAATATTATGCAGCCATAAAGAATAACAAATTGATAAACTTCACAGCAACTTGGATGGACTTAGAGTCTATAATACTGAGTGATATATCACAGAAAAAAAGAACTGAGTATCTCATGTTCTCACTCATAAGCAGACTTTGAATAATTATCATAATACTATAAGAAAGGGATTGACAGTAATTGGAAACTGCCAGGGGGTGGGGGGGAGTTGGCAGTAGTGGGAAATGGCTAGGGGAGGGGTCGCACACCTCATCAACAAGGGTACTTGCACAATGAATGTTTGTATACCTAACCCCGAATTGTACCCCACGTCTTCAAAATTAAAAAGCGGGCAACCTCTTTGGGTCTCTTCCCACTGTGGGAGCTTTTCTGTCCTCTCAACAAATTCTGCTTTCTCAAATAAATAAATTTTCAAAAAAGAAGATTAAAAAGCAAAAAAAAATCATGTTGGGAAAACTGCCTATTAACAACAGAAGAGCCAGACTCGGTGGCTGAAGCCTGTAATCCCAGCACTTTGGGAGGCCAAAGTGAGAGCATTGCCTATGCCCAGAGAGCATAGATAGCCTGGGCAACTTGGCGAGACCTTGTCTCTACAATAAATCAAAAAATTAACCGGGCATGATAGCACATGCCTGTGGTTCCAGCTCCTTGGAAGGCTGAGGCAGAAGGATCACCAGAGCCCGGCAGGTCGACACTGGAGTGGCCATGAGCGTGCCACTCCACTCCAGCCTGGATGAGGGAGTGAGACTCTGACTCCAAAAAAACAACAGCAGAAGAAACCTCCATAAGAAAACTTGGGTTAATATTTTTATAATTATAGAATAGTGAAGATCTTTTGAAGCAAGATATAACCAGAACCATAAAGAAAGGATTTGTAAATTTGATACATCAAAATTGAAATTTTCTACGTGGCAAATAGACAACTTTATGCCATTTTTTAAAAAAGTACTAAGACAAAATAATTGCGGTTCAAGGAGCTAATATTCCTAATATGAAAATTTTCTTAAATATGAAAGGAGCAGTCTAATGGAAACATAAGGAACCAGGCAGTGTATTGAAGAAAATAAATAGTTAATAAACATCTCTAATATGGTCAACCTCATAACTAATCAAAGATGAAAAACAAAACAAAACAAAAACGTGATACTTATACACAATGGAATATTATGCAGAAAAAGAACAAAATCACAAACTTCAGCAACCTGGATGGAGTCTGTAATACTGAGTGATCTTACCAGAAACAAAGAACTGAGTATCACATGTTCTTCCTCATAAGTGGACCTTGAACAGCTATCTTAATACTATAAGAAAAGGATTGACAGTAGCAGGAAACTGCGAGGGGGTAGGGGGTTGGGGAAGTGAGATTGACAGTAGTGGAGATCTGCCTGGGGAAGGGAGGGCACACCTCATCAACAAGGGTACCTGTACAATGAATATTTGTATACCTAACCCTGAATTGTACCCCACAATTTTAAAATAAAATTTAAAAGTTAAAAAAAAAGATAGATCTTTATCATTCCCAGATTGGAAAAGATTAGTAAATCAAAATCTAGGGTTGTGAACTTGATTGAGAATGCAGGCATTCTCCCTGTGGGAATGAGGGTTTAGACAATCTGTATGAAGGATACTTTGGTCATAACAGAGGTTACTTTTGAGAAGTGTGTTTTGGTGAGTAACTTTTATTTTTTACTTTTGGTGTTTAGATTTACATGTATTTTTCCTCCTCTCCTCTCCCTACATATATTAATACTTGTGTTAAAGTGTTCTATTTAACTACTACATTGGCAATATATGGCTTTGTATCTATGACGAAAAAATTCAAATGATCGAGAGGTTTATGAGTTAGAATAAAAATTAAAGTGCCTCTTATCTCTCTCTCCCATTCCCATTTTCCTTTCCGGACTTGGAAACCACTATTCATCGTTTTACATGCAGCCTTCCAGACCCATTTGTATGCATTTATTTTATGTCTTTCGTAATTTAGAACATGGAAGACCACAACACGTCTGAGGAAAAGGGAAAGAGCACTGACCAGGGAGGTGGCTAAGAGAAGCAGCGCCGCAGTAGTACAAATGTGGCCATAAAGTAACAGCTGTGTGATTGGCATTTTGGTATGGTATCATGGGTTAGAAGGGAAGTATAGGAAAGGAAGATAGATCACAAAGCAGAGAAATCCTGGGCCTTTCCTGATGTCAGAGTCAGAGAACAAAAGAACATGTGCGTTTATTTTCCTCATTTTTGTTTCAGTGAGCTTTCTTGGAGCTTTCTCATAGAGCATTAAAACGTTTTTATGACCTTTAAGAAAATGATTTTTTAAAAGAAAGTTGATTGTGTGAATTAAGGG
The DNA here is from genome assembly GCF_000164805.1 of Carlito syrichta. Lineage (NCBI taxonomy): Eukaryota > Metazoa > Chordata > Mammalia > Primates > Tarsiidae > Carlito > Carlito syrichta. Next base: position 259,363 of record NW_007248750.1, read on the forward strand.
TTTTCGTTGGGAGTTAAGAGAATTGTGAGTTAGTAATTCATCATTTATCTCTCAGGATTCTTTGGTGAGTGTTCAGTAGATGCTTGTTAAGTTAACACGTTAATTTCCTTGTCATCAGGAGCTCCCCTCTGTCTTCCCTCTTCCTTTGGAGCTTTGACTCTTCTTGGGCCTCAGGCAAATGTACTCTTACCCTGGTCTGGCCTTGTATGTGTAGAATTAGGTGCTCTTGAGCGTCTAGTAGCCTAATTTTGCATTTGTGGTTGAAATCCCTATCAGTGTTGTCACACATTAATTCTGAGAGACCGTGACTTGTTTTTTATTCTTGTTTTGGTTTAAAGGGGAACTGGCTAGTTTTTAACCACAGGTAGTTTGTTTGGGGATCAGCAGTCTTTGTTGTTGCAGCTTTTAATGCATGCTTTTCTCAAACCTGATGGTTAAGTTTGTGCATTTTTTTTGAGCACAGTGCTTAAATGTATTGTAAGTTTTTAGGACTGAAGAAACAGCCTCTTAACTGATAGCTAGAAGCTGTCTATTATACTCTGAATCAGTGATCCAGTCCTCAGTGACTGCCACTAGCAACCTAGTTAGGGAACTTAAACAGTAGATACTCATATTTTCACTATTCCTCTTGCTATCCCAGTGAATGAATTATAGCTACCACTTTGGCAAATGTTACAGATCTTTTGCCTCCCTCCAAAGTCTTCAGACCTGTTTATCCTGACCAAAACCAAAACAATTTATTCTGATCCTTGTCTCCCTCTGTTGGTAATTGTGGGGATGGGGAACTGGTCTACATCCTTCTGGGTTTCTTAGTTATATCACATTTCCCCCATGGAAACAGTGTTGCAAGTAGTGGCAGTATGCTTAAGCTGACCCATGAAAACCTATTTATCCCATGTGTCTCAACTTTTTTTTATTGGAAAATATAACTTAGAAAGTTACTTGGAAAGTAAATTAGCGAAAGAGAGGAGATTTACCTCCCCAAGGTAGCGGAAGGGGGCCAAAGCTAGGAAACATGTCAGCCAAAGTTCAAAGAGGAGCTACATGGACATACCAGAGTTTAAAAAAGCAGTGACCCAGATGTCCCAAATTTTAATTTTAACTGTTGTGCTTTGTTGCTGTTTAGGATTTCAGCACTGTGTTGAATTGAGTATACTTTTATGTCAGGGCTGACCTGTTTGACCGTAAGTCCCAAGTTAATTCTAAACAGATAGTTCATCATGAAGACTTAGAAACTGGAGAGTTTATTGTAGGTATTAGGTGTGATTTTTCTTTTTTTTTCTTTTTTTTTTGAGTTGGTGTCTCACTCTGTCACCCAGGGTGGAGTGCAGTGGCACACTCATGGCCACCACAGCCTCGACCTGCTGAGCAAGTAGCTGAAACCACAGGTGTGTACCACCACACCTGGCTAATTTTTTGATTTATTGTAGAGATGAGGTCTCACCAGGTTGCCCAGGCTAGTCTTGAACCCCTGGGCTCAGGTAATCCTCTTGCCTCCGCCTCCCAAAGTGCTGGAATTATATTATAGGCTTGAGCCACTGCGCCTGGCCTTTAGGTGTGATTTTAAATGGAGTTTTGACCGTTAGCAAAGGTAAGATGCAAAGGTAAAGTAGATAGGTCTATAATGTTGTAAGGAAGTGTTAAAAGACCAGGACTCATGGATATAATCAATGTTATTGATGAGAAATTTATGGAATATGGATTATTGACATTTTCCTCAAACCAGAAAATTGCCTAGTTTGAGATATGAGCTACAGTATATGCCCTTTATTGCTAAAGTTGTAAACATTAAATATGAATTTTATAATGTACTATGAGGTGCTTGTTAATTTCAAGGTAACTTAATTTCCAAGACAGCATGTGAAGTTTACTCTCCTGTCCTACATACATTTTGAGCATTTTTCTACCTTCCCCTTTTCAAACAGATTTTATTATAAAACTGGTAATTCAATTTATAAGTCATGTTGGCAAAAGGAAGTCATTTTGATTTCTGTCTGGGTGCAGTGGCTCACGCCTGTGATCCTAGCACTTTGGAAGGCTGAGGCAAGCGGATTGCTTAAGCCCAGGAGTTTGTGACCAGCCTGGGCAACATAGTGTAACCTCATTTCTACAAAAAATTAGCCGGGCATGGTAGCGCACACCTGCAGTCCCAGCTTCTCAGGATGCTGAGGTGGAAGGATTGCCTTCAGGAGATTGAGGCTGCTGTAAGCCATGATCATCATGATCATACCACTGAACTCCAGCCTGGGCAACATGGTGAGATTCTACCCCCCCAAAATATTTTTTTTAATTTAAGATCTTGACTTTTAAAAAATGTATTTTAATTATGGTAAATACACATGAAATAAAATTTACCATCTTAACTACTTTTAAGTCTATAGTTCAGTGGCATTAATTATATTCATATTGAATAACCATCACCATCTCCATAACTCCTTTCAGCCCACAAAACTGAAACTCTGTACTCATAAAGTACTAATTCTCCATACTTTTCTTTCCCTGGTCCTCAGTAACCACCATTCTACTTTCTGTATCTTATGAGTTTGACTACTGTAGTTATCGCATATAAGTAGAATTTATTTGTCCTTTTGTGACTGGCTTATGTCACTTAACAAAATGTCCCCAGGGTTCATCCATATTGTAGCATGTGTCAGAATTTCCTTCCTCTTTAAGGCTAAATAGTATTCCATTTTGTGTGTATGCATTTTGTCTATCCATTCTTCTTTTGTTGGACACTTGAGTTGTTTCTGTTGTTGTCTGTTGCTACTAGTGCTGTTGTGACCATTCGTGCACAGGTATTTGTTTGAATATTGGGCATATACCTAGGAATGAAATTGTTGGGTAATGTGGTAATTTTGTGTTTAATTTTTTGAGGAACCACCATACTGTGTGTTTTCCACAGTGGCTGCACCATTTTACCTTCGCACTAGAGTGCTAGCTATTTTCTATCCTCGCCAACACTTGGTATTTTTTTTTTATTGCCCATATGAGTGTGAATGGTACCTCATTATGGTTTTGATTTGTATTTTTCTAATGATTAATAATGTGTGTATCTTTTCAGATGCTTATTGGCCATTTGCATATCTATGTTGGTGAAATGTCTATTCAAGTCCTTTGCCCCCTCCTCCCTTTTGGGGGGGGGGTTTGCTTAGTCACCCAGGCTGCTGGAGTGCAGTGGTGCTCAAGCAGTCCTTCTACCCCTGCCTCCTAAGTAGATAGGACTATAGGTGCAAGCTGCTACACCTGAGTAATTTTTTAAAAATTTTATTGTAGAGACTAGGTCTTCCTATACTGCCCAGGCTTGTCTCAAACTCCTGGTCTCAAGTGATTCTTCCATCTTGGCCTCCCAAAGTGCTGGGATTCCAGATATAAGCCACCACATCCAGCCTGCCCATTTTTTAATTGAGTTGTTTTGAGTTGTAGGAGTTCTTTATATATTCTGGCTATTAACCCCTTAGCAGATCGATGATTTGAAAATATGTTCTCCCATACCATGGCTTTCCTTTTACTCTCTTAAATGTGTCCTTTGATGTACAGAAATTTTAAAGTTTTATATAGTCCAGTTTATTTATTTTCCTTTTTGTTGCCTGTGCTTTTGGTGTCATATCTAATAATTCATTGCCAAATCCAATGTCATGAAGCTTTTCCCCTTTGTCTTCTTAAAAGAGTTTTTATATTTTTGCTCTTACATTTAGGTCTTTCATCCATTTTGAATTAATTTTTGTATATAGTATAAGGTAAGGGTCCAATTTTATCCTTTTGTCAACACCGTGTTGAAAAGACTGTCTTTTTCCCCATTGAATGGTCTTAGGTGCCCTTGTTGAAAATCATTTGACCCATATATATTGACTTTGGTTTAATAGTAATACTATTGTTACAGTGCTATTTGATACATATAATTTTTATTTGATGTTTTTGAGCTTTTTATAACATACTAGACTTAAAGGTGAATGTCAGTGTGGTGAGAATGTCTGTGTATTCCAGAGAAAAAAAAACTTTTGAGACTTATCAACCAGTTGCAATATATGATTCTTAATTGGATGTTGATATATAAAATACATTCAGATATAATTGGGAAGTTTTAAATACAAACTGAATATTAGAATGATGCTAGAAAATTATTTTGTTAGATCTGATAATAATATTATAGTTATGTGGGAAAATATCATTTTTATAGAGATGTTTGTAGAAATAAAGTATCAGATATGCGATTAACTTTGAAAAGGCTCAGCCAAAATAGGAAATTTAGCAAAACATTAACAATTGTTGCATATATGTGGTGTATTTATGGTGTTTATTGGTTTATTGTTTTTTGTATATTTGATAATTTTTAAAATAAAAAGATTTTCTAGAAGTTTTTTGTGGCCGTGAGCAGTAGTTCACACCTATAATCCCAATACTTTGGAAGGTGGAGGCAGGAGAATTGCTTGAGCCCAGGAATTTGAGAACAGCCTAGGCAGCATAGTGAAAGCTGATGTCTACAAAAAATTTTTTAAAATTAGCTGGGCATAGTGGCATGTGCCTGTAGTCACAGCCACTCAGAAGGCGGAGGCAGGGGCATTGCTTGAGCCCAGGAGTTGAAAGCTACAGTGAGCCTTGCACTCCAGGTTGGGTAATAGAGTGAGACCCTGACTCAAAAAGGGGGAAGAAAAAAAGGCTTTAGATTTCACTTATCAGTGTCTGCTAGGAATATCCAGATAATCCATAAATACCTTAAACTCCTTATACCCCAATTGAACTATTATTTCCTAGTCTTCTTGTTTCATTATGTTCTTACTCTTTTCTTTTTTGAATCAGTCTCACTCTGTTGCTCAGGCTGGAATGCCGTGGCACGATTGTGGCTTGCTGCAGCTTCCAGCTCCTGGGCTCAAGCAATCCTTCTGCCTCAACCTCCTGAGTAGCTGGGACTACAGGCACGTGCCACCATGCTCAGCTAATTATTTAACTGTTTTTTTTTTTTTTTTTGCAGAGACAGTCTTGCTGTGTTGCCCAGGCTGGTCTGTAATTCCTGGGTTCAAGCGATCCTTCTACCTTGAACTTCCAAACTGCTGTGACTATAATCCTGAGCCACCACACCCAGCCCCACTGTATTCTTTTCCGTAGCATTGTTTTTCCCTACACCTTCATCTAACATCTTCCTTCTTATGAGGCCTTTTCTTATGTATCAGCAACATAAAGAAAACCTTTGTCATGTATACCATTGTTCTATACAGTTAGAGCATTGTGGCTAATAACTTTTCATTTTCATATCTCTCAGTGCTGAGATCCTTCAGTGCTGATCTCTTATATACAGTGTCTTTGAACTGAACTATTGAAAAGTATTTTCCTTTATCACTAGAATTTTACATCTTACTTGATAGCACTGGCTTTTTCAAAGTGAAGGTCACTGATTTTTTTGATGTAGGCCTTGAATGTAGGGCCCAGAAGTCACTCCAGAACACTAATTAGTTGAGCAGATAGTTATTTTGGTACATAACAGGCGATTACAATAGACAAGCTGATCACTAAATTAGGTTGTGTCTTGTCTTTTAAAGGTGGGAAGAAGAGCGCTACCCTGAAGGCATCAAGTGGAAATTCCTGGAACATAAAGGTCCTGTATTTGCTCCACCATATGAACCTCTTCCAGAGAGTGTCAAGTTTTACTATGATGGTGAGTTGTTTCAGGGTTATCTGATTCTTGGCCAAGAAAAGAGTGTGCTTCCATTTAGCAATAGAAAACAAGGAAGGATCTTATGGTGAATAATCCTTTTTGTTTATTTTATTTTGTTTCACTGTCATTGTGTGGTTTTGAGAAAGGGACACCAGGTGTTGACTTAACTCTTAAAGGCCCATATGTTGCTGAAAAAGTGCAATGAGAAATGGGCTGTTTTAGCTTCATAGAAAAAAAAAAAAAAACATCTACATGGCTCACACCACATGGTCCACAAGCTGAATGTTTTTATCTGAACTTCATTTCCAGGAAGCTACTCTTTGCAAGAGAGTTATTGGAAAAGTCTCACTTGAATGTATTTTATTTTAGTGGTATAACACAATCCAATACACTGATCATCACTAGAAATAGTGCTAGTATTTGGTTGAAGATTAATTAGTATGCCATCAACCTCTATACATAGGGCTGCTAGGTGTCCATCACTTGCTCTGCATAGCATAACACTATGCCTTTGATATATGTGCGGTAAAGTCTGATGAGCTGCTTTAAAAATGCCCAGCCTGGGCCTCTTAATACCCTTAGAATTGTCCACTAGCTATCGCTGGTATTTCTGTCCTTGGGTCAAAGGGTTTAAGAGTAGCCTTTGACATGCCTTCTGTTGGCAGTGTAGCCGTATGTAGATGGTAACGCTCAGCTGATTTCCCTCATTCCAAGAGTTCTTTCTACTCAGAAATAGCTAGTGCATTTTTCCTCAAACCCTTCTGTGCTTATGATTCACCAGAGTCGATTAGGGCCCATTTAATAGTTGTGGGGTTAGGTATTTCTGAACCAAGTAACTGCTGGCCAAACTTTGAGAAACACTGGGAGAATTGCTGAGAAATATTAGTGGTGACACTCAGAGTTCTGGTGCATCTTTCTGCCCACCAGCAGTGGCCTTGTGGCAGCCAGTATTTACAGGTCTGTATGGTAGTTTATACTGAAGGGCTGGGTCTGCAAGTGAGGAAAGTGCCCGACTTGGCACGCTGAAATTTATTTTTTAAAACCACTGATTTATAGACTGTGCCTGTGTTCAGACACCAGGTCCCAGCAGTGGATCATATTACTGACTTAGATCCTGATCTTGGGGGAGTTCGCAGCCTAGCAGGACCCCGGTCTCAATGGCAAATATTTGTATTACATAAACATTTTTTTTTCCTAGGGAATCAAACTATTTATTTATTTTTAAATTTTCTTATTTTAAAGATGTGGGGTACAGTTCAGGGTTAGGTATACAAATGCAGGTACCCTTGTTGATGAGGTGTGTCTCCCCATCCCCTAGCAGATTCCCACTATTGCCAGCCCCCCCACCTTCTGCCCCCGGCAGTTCCCACTACTGCCAATCCTTTTCTTATAGTATTACGATAATTGTTCAAGTTCCACTTGTATGAGACCATGTGATACTCAGTACATAAACAAGAGAGCATAAGACAGTTTTTTCAGCCCTCACACTGGGTCATTCCTGGAGACTCTTAAATATGTCTCAAAGCTAAAAGACCTCAAAGAGTAAGGGCCTTCGACCTTGAAGAGGGCCATCTTAAAGTGCAAGTATTCTGGAGCCCTAGTTTAGGCTTACCAGGAACTTTAGAAAACTCACCTGGTAGTCTTACTCTGAGGCTCAAAATGAATGGAGAGAAAGATAGATTCCCTAGTCTTGGAGTTTCTCTACATTTCCAGATGGGAAGCAGAGGCCTGGACTAGCTCTGGTTGCCACAGTTCTTTCCCCCTTTTCTTGCCCTGTCCTCCTTTATAGGAGCTCCCACTCCAGGGCTCTAGCATTTTCTCAGTTAGTCTTCCCTTTGGGATTTCTTCTCATGGATTATGTAAGGTTCCACTCTGCAGTAAGCTGAGAAGTCAAGTTTGACTTATTAGTTCAGACTGATCCTGTAAGTGCTGCCTACTCTCTGGGGAGAATTCTCAAACTCCTTTAGAACCTGCCAGGGAGGTGGGGGCATGGGCTGGCTGGAGCAGTGAATTGCTACCTCTGCTAAGGACCTTCAGTATTCAGCTTTAACTCAGCAGTTTACTTTTCCTGGAGCACAGCCTTTTCCACAAAGTGTTACCATTGCCAGGAACCTTCAAGTCATCCTCCCACGACTCTGCTGCTGCTGGGAGCTGTCATTCCATCTTTTGACAGCTCATCTAAAACAGGAGGCGTCACAATTGCTTTCTCTACTGGAACAGAATTCAGCAAAATAGCCCAAACAGTCTTGATGGTTTTTTTTTTTTGTTTTTTTTTTTTCAAATACTGTTAATATTTTGTTTATACCAAACAGACCCAAGAAGAGTTTATATTTTTTCTTGCCATTTATTTTTTAATTTGTTTTATTCTTAGTGACTTAATGTTTTCTTTTATATTGGAAGCATTTTTCAGTTTTACTGGCAACTCTAGTTCAGACCTGAGTGAGGAGTTCTAAAGAAGTACAGAAAATCTTTTAATCCCACCTATCTTCCCCAAAGCGTCTTCCTTCCAAAGCAGAAGCTTGGAGTGTTGAGAGGGGAAGATGCGCCACCTGTTGGCCTTTTCAGTTATGGCTTCTAAGCAGGTTCATTCTGCTCAACGTCACAGTTTAATTTTGTGCTACAGTTCCCTACCATCAGGGATAACTTCCCAACCATCACCAGCTGATATGTCTTATGAGTTTTTAAGTGAATGGATTTCTGGTTAAGTTTTCTATAATGAATTTGGACACCCTTGGTGAATTATTAACACCTATGTAATAGTAAGGCTCATTTTAAGTATAGCCAAATGCTATTATTATGGCATGAATTAGTTCCAGATGTTGTTGTAGAGTTGGATTTTCAAGAAAAAAAAAATGGAAATTGGCCCTCAGAGTACTGTTAAAATTACTCTATTTGAAAAGTAGATTAAACTCCCAAGTATTTTATCAACTGATTTGGGTAGACAAAACCCCTAGGCCCTATTTAGATTTTCTTGACCAGTTAGTGGCTTTCATTTTGAAGCATCACAGTTCCTTTAGAATAGTTTTTACATAAACACTTGCATACTACCAGGAACCCCAGTCATCCCTTGTATTGTGAATGCAACCTCCTTCCCTGATAGAGGCAGCCTCCCCTCCTGGCACTTGTATTCCAGAGCAGTGTATCACAAACTCTAGTGTGCATACAAGTCTTGTTAAAATGCAATTTCTAATGTAGTAGGTATAGGGTGGGACCTAGAATTCTGCATTTCTAACACGTTCCCACATGATGCCAGTGCTGCTGGTCTGTGAACCACACTTTGATTTGCAGGGTTCTAGAAGGTCTTACTTCGGTTTTTCATATGGGAAATCTGGGCTTGCCTGCTAGAGATATGTATTTTTATTTATATTCCACCCACCTAACTTTGAAGAAGAAAGATGCCTATTTCTTTTCCCCACAATTTCTTTCTTCCACTCCCTGCCCTATCCCTTCCTCCCCTTCTTGAACAGAGGCTGCTTAGCTTAGCAGTGGCAGGAGTCCCTCTGAGGATTTGATTTTTAAAAACCATTGAAGAGGTGTAAAGGACCCTGCTTGCTGAAAGGAAAAGGAAGAGTGACTGGGCCTCCCCAGGTCATCCCTGTCCTGAGCAGGCACCTGGGAACAATTAACTGGCATAGTCTCCAGAGAATGACCCAGGTAAATATCTGCTAAAGAGAAGGAGAATTTGTACAAGTAGATATAAATCAGTATGTTGTCTTTGTTGTCCTTGTTACTATGTGTCACCAGACCTTTACCAAGGGAAGGTAAACCATTGTTAAGTTTCCCACACTTAGTATTTATACTTAGAACATGAACAGTACACCTCACTTTTTGGAACCACTTTTTCCCCTAGGTAAAGTCATGAAGCTGAGCCCCAAAGCAGAAGAAGTAGCTACGTTCTTTGCAAAAATGCTCGACCATGAATATACTACTAAGGAAGCATTTAGGAAAAATTTCTTTAAAGACTGGAGAAAGGTATCATAGTCCATATTAATATCCTAGTGCCTTTCAAAAATGTTGATCAAATACTAAGTAATAAATGATAATTTTGCAAAAAAATTTCTGACGTAATTTGAGTTTTATGAATTCTGTTATATTAAAGATTGTGTATTTTTTGTTGTTCTATTCATTTACTATACTATATAGGGTTTCTGTCCAACAAGAATACTTACCTTTCTTTCAGTTTTCTGTCCTATGACTGCAGGGGTGGGGAGGGGCCAGAGAGAAAACCTCAACTCCAGTTGAGCAAGGAAACGCTGATCTCTGCAGGACTGGCCTATGTCTGCAATTGCAAAGAGAAATGTTAACCTGATGTCACATGCCCTCTTGATTCTTGCTCATTTCCTTTCGGTATTTTCTACTCTTGAAACCACAGATACTATACTGGCCTAGGTGATTTTTCCCACTCATTATTTTCAATTTAGATAACGTAGACAGAGGCAGAACTAAAGTTTACCTCTGAAAGGCAGATTGAATAAGTGAATAGAATATAGGGGTAATGTTTCTAAGAATGAGTGTAGAACTATTTCTCCCTTTAACTAAAGCAAATGATACATATTCATGTTTCTTAAGCTAGCATTTATATGCCTGGGGGTTTGTGGCAATATGAAAAGGAACCCAAAAAACTATGAAAGAGTTCATCTTTTTCAAGGACAAGTCATTTTAAACATTTTTATATTAAATACATATTTTATAGTAGAACAAAGTAATACAATTATATACTTTTTTTCTAAACTCACTCAATTTTGAATGGATACCTCTCCAGATACCTTTGACTGAAAAAAATGGTGCTTTGCTGTAACCGCAAAAATACCCAAGGACTTATTAGTGTATTTATCTTTTTATTTTATCTCCCCCTTTTCTTTTGACTAGGAAATGACTAATGAAGAGAAGAATATTATCACCACCTTAAGCAAATGTGACTTTACCCAGATGAGCCAGTATTTCAAAGCACAGTCGGAAGCTCGGAAACAGATGAGCAAGGAAGAGAAACTGGTACTACAGAATTTATTCAACCTCTAGAGACTTTTGGAATAGTAACTGGTTCATCTAATTTTCTTCTTGGTCAATAAAATATTGACTTCAGTAATTTCACATCCTTCTGTGCTAAGGATTTAGATTTATCCGCCTAATAATGTCTGAATTTTCTTAAGGGTTTTACTTAGACTGAAAGTTGTGAATAAACACTTTGTTCATTTGCTCAGTATAATAATTCTGGTGCCCCACTGATCTAAAAACCAGTTAGTAACTCCAAAAATATAGGATTTAAGGATGGGCAGACCTGTCCCACAGTGGCTACTGGATATTAAGGATTTAAAGCAAATGGTTTGGCCATGTGTTTTCCTGTTCTCTGATCTGTTTTATTCTGGAATATAGCCATGCTCATCCATCTCTGTCTTCTAGCTTTGGCCATTCTTATTGCTGAAGAATCCTCCTAGTATCCTGCTGGAATGTCCTTTTCGTCTATAGCTTCCTGTTTTTGTAAATATTTTATTGGAACACAGCCATCCCTACTTTTGTCTACATATTATCTATGGCTGCCTTTATGAAATAATGGTAGAGATGAGTCACTGCAGTAAAGACCTATGACTCTCAAGCCTAAAATATTTTCTATCTAGAAAAAGTTTGCCAGCTCCTGAACTAGAGGAATCCAGGCTAGAATTTTATTTTTTCTAGTCAGAGATCCAGAAGTTAAGAATTTTAACAAATCCTTTGCACTTCAAAGCCCTGTAGGTTTAGTATTTTAAAGAACTTGCATGTTTATATAATTTAAGCTATTTTATTTCTATAATTCATTGTTTGATGGTAGTTATTTGGCCATTAGTTTAAAAATTAGCAAGTTACTATAAGAATGATAACTGACTGGGTGTGATGACTCATACCTGTAATCGCAGCACTTTGAGAGGCCAAGGTAGGAGGATTGCTTGCGGCCAGAAGTTCGAGACCAGCCCTGGCAACATAGCAAGACCCTGTCTCATTTTTGAAACAAAATAATAATAAAAGAATGATAGCTGCATCAGGTTTTTCAGTCTTAGGTTAGTGTTAGCCCCAGTATTCAAAATTAGTGAAATTTAGTGTATTATTTACTTCAGGGGTGTTTTTAAATCTAAAGATTACTCTGGAGCTTTGATCTTTGACTAGTGATCCAAAGATAGAGTTATTTTATAAATATTCCCTTGTTGGAGTCCTTGCTGAGGACACCTGTTGCTAGCAAGTTCTGAGTTTGTTTCTACCCACAAAGCAGTAGGACTTAATTAAACTGAATTACTAAGTATAAGCTGGTAAAGAGTTAATAGGAGGTAAGGAGTCTCAAACTCCTCCTCCCCTTCCTCATGTCCCACTTTTTTGGAGCAAGGATAACAGTGTAGAGTATGTATTACCCATATATCTAGGAAAGAATCCATGATAGTTTATATCTGGGCTTGAACACCCATGTGAAATGCTATTCAGTGAAACAGCTTTGGAACTGTTCTTTATGAGGCCCTATTTATTAGAGAGTCTTTTCCATCTCCTGTTTTACACTACTTAGCAAAATAGTATGAATTTTTAAGGTACACTTAAAAATACCCAAACAGCATTTATAAACCTGCATCCTTTTAAGGTATGATAATCAATTTTGAATCTAGTTTAAGTCAATCCTTACAGGCAGACTTTTTGGGAAAAATTGTATTATATTTATGTTTGAGGAATTCACTAGAGGTTTTCTTTTATTTGAATTTATTTTTTAGTGGTTTTTAGACTTCACTGTGACCTGTTCTCCCATAAGAGATAAAAATTTATTAGTAGAGAACAGGAATTTGAATTTATTTTGAGTACTACCTTTCTGTCTTACAGAAAATCAAAGAAGAAAATGAAAAATTGCTGAAAGAATATGGCTTCTGTATTATGGATAACCACAAAGAGAGGATTGCCAACTTCAAGATAGAGCCTCCTGGACTTTTCCGTGGCCGCGGCAACCACCCCAAGATGGGCATGCTGAAGAGACGAATCATGCCTGAGGATATAATCATCAACTGTAGCAAGTGAGCACACAGTTTATCCTTTGGGCCAAAAATGAGGTGGAAGCCTTCCTTTATTGTTGGTTCTTGGGAATATTTCCCAGGTTACAGAGGACTGTTTGGTAACCATGTTAAGAGCAACATGGTATTCCTATGTGTTGGTCTCCAGTTTTGTTTTGTTTTTAAGTCACCTTTATTCAGAGGGACATGTTCTAAGACTCCCAGTGATGCCTGAAACCGCGGATAATACTGAGCCCAGTTACTGTCAATCAGAATGTGTTTTTCTTCATATCTTCTACCCACAGATTTAATACCTTTTCTGTCTTAACTAAGCATTTATCACATACAGTGATTGTAACTTTTGTAGTTTGAGGTGCAGCAGCAAAACTAGCATGAATTTCTTTTCCTTTTTCACTTCTTCATGGTTAGAAGATTCATTCTTATCTTAACAACCTCAGTATACAGTTTTTTTCTTTCTTAATATTAAGTCAAAAATGTTCACCATTTCACTTAAAGGAAGCACTCTACATAGGCTTCTTTTTGGCATATCCAAATTTCCAGCATCGCTACTCTTGTGCTTTGGCGCCTTTATTAAGTAAAAGAAGTGTTACTTGAGCATAAGCACTGCAGAACCACAATCGTCAATCTGATAACTGAGGCAACTACAAAGTTACTAATGACCAGGTGGCGTATCCAGCATGGATATGCTGGACAAAGGGATGGTTCACATCCCAGGTGGGACCACGAGAAACTTGATCATACTACTCAGTGCAGTGTGCAATTTAAAATTTATAAATGAGCCGGGTTCGGTGGCTCGTCTGTAATCCTACGCCTTGGGAGGCTGAGGTGAGGACTTAGAAATAGATGCTCAACAGATATGTCCATTTCAGATCATGAAAGATGAAATTGTTCCTCAGTTCACATTTCACTGCCCTCTGCTTTATTATTTCCACAGAGATGCCAAGGTTCCTTCTCCTCCTCCAGGACATAAGTGGAAAGAGGTCAGGCATGATAATAAGGTTACTTGGCTGGTCTCTTGGACAGAGAATATTCAAGGTTCCATTAAATACATCATGCTTAATCCCAGCTCACGAATCAAGGTAAGGTTAGTGGGGCCAGTAATCTTATTTTTTTTTGAAATGTCCTTGCCCTCTAGAATCACTTTGACAAATTAAAGAGACACCCCTGGCCGGGCTCAGTGGCTCAGCCTGTAATCCCGCACTTTGGGAGACTGAGGTGAGTGGATTGCCTGAGCCCACGGGTTCAAGACCCGCCCAGTCAACTTGGTAAGACCTTGTCTCTACAATAAATCAAAAATTAGCTGGGCCTGGTAGCGCATGCCTATAGTTTCGGTTACTTGAAAGTCTGAGGCGGAAGGGTTGTCAGAACCCAGCAGGTCGACGCTGGGGTGACTGTGAGTGTGTCTCTGCACTCCAGCCTGGGTGATGGAGTGAGACTCCAACTCAAAAAAAAAAAAACCCTCCCCACTGAAAGAAGGCAAGTACTTTCATGGTTGGCATTATCTGGTGACCTCTCTAAGTTGTATCAGTTTTTTACATCACATTGTAATCTTACTCATTTATTATATTTATTTTAATATTTATTGAAATTCCAGTATGAGCCGGGCTCGGTGGCTCAGCCTGTAATCCCGCGCCTTGGGAGGCTGAGGTGAGTGGATTGCCTGAGCCCGTGGGTTCGAGACCCGCCTCGGCAACTTGGCGAGACCTCATCTCTACAATAAATCAAAAAATTAGCCAGGCGTGGTAGTGCGCACCTGTAGTTCCAGCTACTTGGAAGACTGAGGTGGAAGGATCGCCGGAGCCCAGCAGATGGAGGCTGCAGTGGCCGGGAGCGTGCCACTGCACTCTAGTCTGAGCGACAGAGTGAGACTCCAACTCAAAAAAAAAATAAAAGAGAGAGAAAGAAAGAAATTCCAGTATGGGCGAGGGATGGTGTACGTTTGATGTTAGGAATCACGTTGGTAAATAAGACAGAAACAGGCCCTGCCTTCACAGTGTTTACTGTCCAGTGGCCAAAATGTGATAAAGAGTGTGGTAATCAAGCATACCTCCACTTCAGCAAGATTTACAGGCATTACACATCAATTACACCAAAAACATAAACTGTTAGGAGTGCTGCAAAGGAAAAGTAGAGAGTACTACTATTTGAGAGTATACCAGGGCATCTGATCTAACCTCTGGGGTTCAGGGGAGGTCCTTCTGAGGAGTTAACATTTAGGATGAGGTTTATAGGATGAATAGGATTTTATCCCTGGAAAGAATAGGGGAAAGAGTGTTTCAGACAGAAAAAGTGAGAAAGAACTCAGCAGTTTGGCAAAGAGAATGACAATAGTGGGAGTACAATGAACACGAAAGAAACAGGAGAGGGACCTGTAGAGGGAGACCAGTCAGATCTTGTGATCCTGCTTTTACATATTTTACATTATCCTAAGTCCAAAAGGAAGCCACAAAAGTGGGCTTTAAGGCGGGGAATAACATGAATTTTTTTTTTTTTTTTTATGGAAACTTATTACATAATCAGTCTGATTGTTGCTCTGTGGAGACTGGATTTGGTACAGACAGGAAGTAGGGAGATCAGTAGGAGGCTGTTGTACTCCAGGCAAGAAACAGTGGTGATTTAGATGATATGAAGTCAATGGCGATGGAGAGAAGTGAGCGGATCCCAAATACATGTATGCTGAGTACATATACAGGCAAAGATTAGAGTTGATTGTAGGAACCTCTCAGAGGATTGAGATTCTTGATAGATAAACCAGGTGGAACACCTCAGGAATAGAGAGCTAGCCACTGTCATTCCAGACAGCATCCAGATTATTGCTATACATGGTAGGCATTAGTGCAAGTTTCTGGATAGTGATTATACCAGTAAACTTAGAAGTCACTGCCCAGAACCTTCTGCCTGCACTGACTACCTGACTTTTGTCAACTTGGATGGAGTTGCAAAGGCTTGGAAAAGTGGTACCTTTGAGAGAAAGAGAAATATGGTATCTTAAGTTTGCTGTCAATCATCTTAGGCTGTCTTCCACTCAGCAGAACAATGAGATCTTCAGAGATTGGAGTTCGACAGTACCTTGAATAGTTTTTAACTTTGCATTGCCACCAAGAGAAGCATTCTAATTTTAGATAAAAACTGGAAAGATACAAACCTTAAGGTTTTTATTTTTAGTGAAATATTTCAAACATGCAAGAATAGATAATAATATAGAGTGAGCACTTATATGTCCACCATCTGGCTTTGTCAGATCTTAGCATTATATTCTATGTGTGCAGTTACTTTACTTCATAAAAATGTTCTGATCAACATAGCTGAAGCTGCCTCTTTCTCTGAAGATTACTATGATGAACTCAAATGTTTTCATTCTTATGTTTTGTTTTTTTTTTTACATTATATTTGTGTGCATAAATAATATGTAATGCTGTTTTAACAGTTTTAGGTATGTTATCTGTTACTGGAATTGTTTAGTTTTTTGTTATCTGTTTCTGGAATTGTTTAGATATGTTATCTGTTACTGGAATTGGTTTATTTCATTCCAGCTTTGGTTTTGAGACTTTATCATCTTTTTTTGTTGTTGTTTTTTGAGTCAGGTTCTCACTCTCACCCAGGCCTGGAGTGCAAGTGGCATGATCACAGGCTCACTGCAGTCTCAACTTCTTGGGTTCAGCAATCCTTCCACCTCAGCCTCCGGAGTAGCTGAGACTATAGGCACGTACCACATGCTTAACTAATTTTTTATTTATTTGGAGAGACAAGGTCTTGTCTTAGTCTCCTGAGGTGCTGGGATTACAGGAGTGAGCCAGTGTGCCTGACTGAGATTTTATCATCTTGACATACACTTTTAATTTATCCCTTTTAATTTGTTTGTGGTATTCTATTATAAAAACTTATATATTGTTAAACGGCGTTTAGGGTTGTCATACAGTCTCTTGCTATTATATAGTGTTGGAATAAACATATTTCCCTTGTGTATATGAATGGAAATTCTTTTAGAGTTTCTTTATTAGATATTTACAAATTGTTCTCTGAAGTACTTCAATTCACATCACCATTATCCTCCTCCACAGTATTTTCAAGTTTGTCTCTTTCCATATCCTTGCTAACATTTCTGAAGTTTTGCTTTTTACATTTAGGTCTTAGATCCACTAATTCCTTTTTGTTATGTTCAGCCAAAAGCTTATTCCATCTATAATGTATTGTAATTTTTATTTTTTGTTTTCACAATTTCTAATATATTGTTGTATATGGCATAAGGTCAAGGTCTAATCTATTTTCCAAATGGATAACCTGTTGTCCCAAAACTATGTAGTTCTATTACTGCCTCTGTCATATATCAGATTTCTACGTATATGTCAGTTTGTTTTCTGAGCTTTCTTCCTTTTAATTTGTTTGTGTGTCTATCTGTATCAATAGCCTACTGTCCTAACTACTATAGCTTATAAAGTCTATTGAGTAGGACCAGTTTCTTTCACCTCATTCTTCAAAGTTGTCTTGGCTATTCTTGGCCCTTTGCTGTTTCATATTAATTTTAAGATAAACTTGTGATGTTCTAGTGAAAACTGTTGAGATTTTTGTTGGCATTCCATTAAATTTATAGATTAATAAAGGAAATCTATAAAGAATATGATAGTTTCCAATCCATGAACATATTATACCTCTCCATTAATTCATGCCTTTTAAATGTATCTATCCTTCAATATGGTTTTGTAATTATCTTCATAGAGATTTTTACACATTTTAAAAAACTTTATTTTTTTAGAGTCTTTCAAAGTTGTTATCGCTAATGTGAATCAGATTTTTTTTTCTGTTACATTTTTGTTGTTTATTACTGGAGTTGTAATGCTTTTGATCTTTGGATGTTGATCTTGTATCTGGGGCAACAGGGTTGCTAAACTCTTAATAGTTCTCAGTATCGTTTGAGGTTTCTCTCTATGTAAATAAAAAGTGTTAATTCTTTATTTCCAATTTGTATACATTTTGTGTTTTATTTATTTATTTAGAGTTAGAGTCCCACTCTGTTGCCCAGCTGGAGTGCAGTGGCATAAGCACAGCTACTACAACCTCAACCTGCTGAGCTCAGGCAATCCTTCTGCTCAGCCTTCCAAGTGGCTGGGACTACAACTGCATGCTGCCGCCGCCGCCGCCACCACCACCACCACCACCACCACCACCACCACGTTTAATTGATTGTAGAAGCGAGGTTTCTCTATGTTACCCAGCTAGTCTCAAACTCCTAGGCTCAGATAATCCTCTTTCCTCAGCCTCCCAAAGTGCTGAGATTACAGGTGTGAGTCACTGGGCCTGGCTAAGTTTTACTTTTTATTTTTAAGCACACTTATCCATAAAACCTTATTCTGCCCTGGTCAGCAATTATCACAGTTAAATATTTGATTAATTTCTATACTCAGCGTTTCTTGTATCTCATACCCTCAGAGTTTTCTTGTTGAAATACACCCCTTGCCTGGGCACAGTGGCTCAGCCAGTAGTCCCAGCACTTTGGGAGGCCCAGATGAGAGAATTGCTGAGTCTGCGGGTTTCAGTGAGACCAGTCTGGGCAACTTGGTGAGACCTCGTCTCTACAATAAATCACAAAGACTAGCTGGACAGGGTGGCATGTGTCTGTAGTTCCAGCTACTTGGAAGGATCGCCTAAAGTCCAGCAGGTGGAGGCTACAGTGGCTGTGAGCATGCCGCTGCACTCCTGCCTAGGCAACAAGAGTGAGACTCCAAAAAAAGAAAAAAGAAATAGACCTCTTAATGTTTCTCAGTGATGATCCAGCAGTTGCAAACATTTAACTTTGTTTACCTGAAAATTTCTTTATTTTCATCTTAACTCACAATCTGCCTTTTTTCCAATAGTGTGTCTTTACTACTGATGATCTATGCTGTATCTAGGTTTAGATATATTTTTGTAGATACTCAAACTTTTACTCAGAGGACTAATGTATTCTTACTTTAGAAAATTCTCAACTTTATTTCTTTGACAGCCTCTAGACCATTCCTTCTGTTTCTCTTTTAGAGTCCCATGAGACGAATGTTGGACTCCGCAGTCTACACATCATCTTTTAAAACTGTTTTCATACTTTACCTCTGTAGGTCTGTTCATTTTGGGGGTGTTCTCTAAGATTCATTTTATTTTATTTTTTTGAATCAAGGTCTCATTTTGTTGCCCAGGCTAGAGTGTAGTACATAATCATGACTCACTTCAGCCTCCAACTCCTGGGTTCAAGTGATCCTCCTGTGTCAGCGTCCTAAGTGCGACTGCAGGCATGTAGCGCCACTCCTGGCTAATTTTTTTTTCTTTTTCAATTTTTTGTACAAACAAGGTCTCACTTTGTTGCCCAGGCTAATCTCAAACTCCTGGCTCAAGTAATCCTCCCACCTCGAAGTTCTGGGATTATAGGCATGAGGCACTGTGCCTGGCCTCTAGGACTCACTTCTAATTCACTGAATCTCTCTCCTCTTTTATATTCAGTTTTTTCCATCTATAATTCATTTCAATTATTACTTTTTGTTTTCAGAATTTCTAATTGTTTTATTTCATATGTCTGACTTTATTTCATGTCTGTTTGTCTTGTTTGGTAATATCAATTTTTTTAGTAGATTTTATATCTTTCTATACACACTAAACATACTTGTAAGATTGTCCTATAAAATGTCACCCAAGGTGAATTCGTGTGCTAATTATTGTTTTGTTGGCAGTTTTCTGAGCCATTTTCCTTGTGTCTTTTCAAGTTTCAGTTTGTAAACCTTTTTAACTGGGAGGTGGTTTTTGTCTGTGTATTATCCCCTTTTTCCCCCCTCTTTTCTGCTCATTCCTTCCTGTCTTAGAGTCTCCTGCTCAACCTAAACTAACACAGCCCCTGGCTTTAGGTCCAGGTTTCTTGCATGAAACACTTTCATTCCTATATGTTTGGAATAAAAGGATGACTACAGCATTGTTTCACTGGCTTATTGTGACCCAGCAGTTTGTAAAGAGTACGTTTTTGTAGTAATGCGTTTCTACCCTTCGGGGTAGTAATTGGTGGTTTTACTTCCTGAATGACTTTATGTCTAACATATGGGAGGCTAACATGACACTTCTGTTCTACACATTTCTGCTCAGCCTAAGTCTCTTCTTTGCTTACTCTTGTATATATATTTTACTCACTCACTTGCCACCTGTAATATTATTCTGTCATTCTATCCCATCTCTGGGGTTTAGTACAAACATAATGTGAACTATGGATTTTTGATCATTTAAAAAATGTGAGCATTCAAGGGTAAAAAGAGCACAAAAGTATAGAATAGCTGAAATTTGTCCCTTTGATATATCCTGTCCTTGTCTTCTTCCTGGAAATATGGATTGACCTACTTAGAGTTATAGCCAAGGTTACACTACTTCCATCCTCAAAGGTCATTGAAAGGATTGGGATTTTTTGATAGTCAGAATAACTAATGTGCTCACTGAAAAGGTTGTACTGCCCTCATTCACACCTTTCTGTATTAATGCTGGTTTATTCTGCTTTTCCTCCCAGGATTTTCATTATACAAATATCTTGTGGGTGTTTCTATTTCCCTTCTCTCCCACGCTGTGTCTGGTGCCCATAGGGTCTGAAATAGCATTGGAATAACCGCCAGCCTTTTGAAACCATAATTTCAGCCAAGAATGCTCTCTGATTCCAGATAAACATGGAGTTTCTGATCCTAGATATTGTAGGAGTTTACGGGTGGACTGCCTACAGGTACTTACTGTTAAGTACAACCCACTGCTAAGTTGGGAAGCATTACCTGCTCTAATAACCCAGGAATGTAGCCCTTTGTAAAAATTGTAAAAGGGCTACAGACCAGCCTTAACTTTACCAACAGAATTTGTCATCATGATTTTCTTTCAAATGAAGTACAGCAAATTTGAGGATCAATGTTGACATCACATTGCATTTAATCATATTAAGATATCAGTGCTAAATACACATGCTTAAAAAAAAATCTATTTATTAATGACTAACATAGACCTAAGCATGAGAGCTGAAATATTAAAGCTTTTAGATGATATCATGGTAGAATATCTTTGTGACCTTGGAATAGATTTCTTATGACAGCAAAAGCACTAACAAAAGAAACAATTAGTAAAATACACTGCATTAAAATTAAAAACTTATGTTCAACAAAAGATACTTAAAATAAATATAGACTAGAAGAAATACTGGAAGAAAATATTTGCAACATGTTTATTTGGCAAAAGATTTATATCCAGACTATACAAAGAATTTCTAGTAAACTTAAATAGTAAAAAGACAAATATCTCCATTTAAAAAAGCAAAAGACTTGAATGTAAACATGATATTCCAGTTCTAGTTATTTTTACCTCAAGTGACATGAAAATAATGTCCACAAAAAGACTAGTACAAAAATGTTCATAGCAATGCTATATTCACAAGAATAGATAAACACATTATAGTATAGAGTTATGTACGGTATTTATCAGCAGTTAAAAGGAGTGAACTACTGATACATTCAGCAACATGGATGAATCTTAAAAACATGTTTAAAAGCCAGACATAGTCAATACTGTATGATTCCATTTATATAATGTTCTAGATTAGGCAGAATTATGATGATAGAAATCAGATTAAAATATCAATGGTTGCTTGATTGGGAATTGACTGGCAAGAGGCATGAGAGAATGTTCTAAAATGATAGAAATATATGTTCTCTGTCTTGATAGGGCTATAGATTACCTGGGTTGTGATATATCAAAACTGATCAAACTGCATTCTTAAATCTGTATATTATCAATATAACATATAATCTTCACATTAAAAAAAGCTATTCAGAATAAAAGGTGAATAGTTTAATTGGGTTGACAGAAAGAAGAGACAAGTATTGGAAGAAAATTCTTAGATTACTGATATCTTGCCATTGATTCTGACTTGGTGTAGAAATTTAAAAAGTAAAAAAGCTAAAAAAAAAGATTACTGATATCTGACAAAGGATTTATTTCCAGATTCTCTAAAGAACTCTATAAATCAAAAATAGAAAAGATAAACGTGCTTAAATAAATGTGTTAGGCCGGGCTTGGTGGCTCAGCCTGTACTTCCAGCACTTTGGGAGGCTGAGGATAGTGCATTGCCTGAGTCTGCGGGTTCAAGACCAGCCTAGGCAACTTGGCAAGACCTCGTCTGTACAATCAAATTAAAAAATTAGCCAGGCATAATAGCGTTAGCTTGCACCTGTAGTACCAACTACTTGGAAGGCTGAGGTGGAAGGATCTCCGGAGCCCAGCAGGTCGATGCTGGGACTGCTGTGAGTGTGCCACTGCACTCCAGCCTGGGCGACAACTCAAAAATAAATAAATAAATAAATAAATGAAAAGGCTGATTGGATCTTATCTTCAAACATGGCATAAATACATGGGTGCTGTGTCTTTTATTTAAGTGATGTGTATTTGGAATTCAGAATGCCATTCACTCTTTGTTGCTCCACACCAAGAATTCCCCTCCTGGGCCATAGACCGTTACTTGTTGGGAGCCAACATCTATAGCTACATGGCTGAGGCCTGTAAAGGCCCATCTGGAAGATCACCTCTGATATAGGATATCAGTTATACCTATAATATTGGCGTGTGATTAGTGACCAGTGAGCATATATGGCAGTAAAACTTTTATAAGTAAATCTCAATACACCTGATGGAAAGGGCATAGCAGAATTATTTTTCTCTGTCTTTCTAAGTTTTACTTCTTTCTAGATATTTTTTAACTTCTATTTCCTGGTAGACTGGGTAGTCAGCTCTTGTTCCCGAAAGCTGTTTCCCCTAGGGCTAAGATTAGAAACTAAATTACCATGATAGTTTTGTTGCCCTGCCCCTAGCCAGGCAGAACATTTTCTTTTGTTTTGTTAATTACCGAAACTCTGTCTGCTTCAGCCCATGGCCGCCATCTTGGAAGCCCTGCATTTCCTTGTTCAAGAGTGTGACAGCTACTATTTGATTTTTAGAGTAGACTTGTTAGGATAAAATATATACATGTACACTCATAGCTGCGTAAATCTATGCTTGCTGTTTTGTTTCCTTTTGCTACATTATTCAAGTGTAATAGTTACTATATGATTTATAAAAGAATTAACGATAAGGTATTAGCTTAATAGGATATAGCATAGTATTAAAGTCCAATAACTAGATCATATAAAAATTAAAGTTTAGACATATGAAACATATGAATTATAGTAAAGTTTGGTAGTTTAAGAATAAGTTTTAACTGAGTTATAAGGCATTACGTTAAATCGTAATAGGTTAATAGTATAACTGACAGTTAAGTCATTTAACTAAACTTATAGATTATAGTATAGTGTTAAGTTGATAATATTAATTGTTAAAAATATTGGGAATCAGTGAACTTGGATTGAACCTAGAGTTAACTCAGGAAAGTTTTTTGTATTAATCAGGGTATAGAGCAAAGAGTATAATATGAATGATTCAGTGAACATTATGGAAAACACTTTGAACGATTTGTATTGAAATTGTGCACCTGTGACCTTAATGTAAGCACGGCAGGCATCATGGAATTCGAATTGTTTGCTTGGAAATTGCAGATCTCATGGTGGTCTTGTGATGCATAGTTTGTAAAGCACGAAACTTGTACGCCCCCAGTGAGTGATTATCACATTGCTGGAGGGTATAGAAAATGGTATATAAGTTGGAAAATGTTTGAATAAAATCGGCTCCAGTCCTGATCAGACTGTTCCCAGAAGAACTGCCTCCGAGTGGTCTTCTCGCTGTCCAGATTCTCTGGTGCGGGTCCTAACCCACCCTTGGTCAGTGCTGGTCACCGACAGTTACTGGTCCATGACCTGTAAGGAACAGGGCCGCACAACAGGAGGTGAGTGGCAGGCAAGCAGAGCTATGCCTCCTGTCAGATCAGTGATGACATTAGATTCTCATAGGAGTGCAAACCCTACTGTGAACCGCATATGCAAGGAATCTAGGTTGTGTTCTCCTTATGAGAATTGAATACCTGAGTTTCCCCCCACCAGTCCATAGAAAAATTATCTTCCATGAAACCAGTCCCTAATGCCAAAAAGGTCGGGGACCGCTGCTCTACATAATGGCAAACTTACATAGGAATCATCAGCCAAGTGAGATGAGCCACGTAAGAATATTAGCAAATGTCATCTTTCCCAAAACAAATCATGGAGAAAGTATTAGAGAATAGGGTCCAGTTCACTTCCTCATCTCCCACTTTGCAATTCTGAATCCAGATCCTAACCCCACTTACCTGTTCTGCTGAGTGTATAAGCATCTATATTAGAGAGGAAATACAATGGGCTCTTTGTTTAAAAAAGTCATCCAAAGAATGTCATGTAACCAATCCAATTAGATTTTTACCTATTACAGAGGGGTGACTGAGTAGGGAAAGAAAAGAAGGAATCAAAGACAGATCCCACTCTAGTGCATGCATTGCTTTTATTGAGATTTTTGTGAGACCTTGCCTGGAAGATCTACATTGATACTTTCTTTTCTAGAAGTAGTCTAAGAAAGCTTGCTCAAGTGCATTGCTAGTCTGTGGACTCTGTTCCAGGGATATTGACAACAGCAAGGACAAGCATACTTCTTGGAGGCCAGCCATCTCTTGATAGACCTAAGCAGGGTGGCTTCTGTCCCTACTTTCATTCCGGTGTTCTTATTTGAGAGAATGCTGAATCCTTGTTGCAGAAGCCTAGCCAGTCTGTGAAGCAGTCAATCTGGTAGTATCTGTGTGAATAGCTTACTTGTGGGGTTTTTCTAAACCTTGTTTGCCTGACTCCTACCTTACATTTTAGTAGCATGACTAAGAAACTGAGCAAAGTAACCTTGGGGGACTTTGAGACAGGCTTTGGTAGGCTTGTATGTATTGGAGTGAGAAGAGGCCATTTCTGAGCTGAAGCCTGTACTGTTGAAGATAAGCCTTTTATGTCATGTGGTGTGTGTACGTGTATACACAAGCAATTATTGTGGAGATATATTACTGAATTGTGCGTGAAGACAACTTGTATCTTACCTTTTCTTATTCACCCTCTTAAATGTCAAAATATACTTAGAAAAATCGGTACAGAATTTTCAGCTCCTTTGGAAATAAGACTTGGATATTTTTTCTGTGTCACCAGCTATTAAATCACCTACCCACAATAGCAGGTAGTTACTGAGCCTCTTTTTTTAATAGCCAAACAAGCCATAAAACCTAGTACACACATGATTGTGGGAGAGTACTGATGACTCCCTAGCGTAGTCATATAAGTTTTCATTTCTGAGCATTTGTTAGGATCTTAGAAAGGAAGACATTTCTTGCTCTGTGGACTCCGTGCTTCTGCGGGTTCAGAAAGTTACCTTGACCACAGTTCTTATGCCTCAAAGAACATGTATCCAGGTGTCATAGGCAGGAACCAGGCATATGTGGATAGAACTTACTTCTGCTCTCCTTCCTTGTGGATAGGAGAATTAAGAGCAGAGATTCTTGGGTTGTTAAATTCCTTTTCTGTGCCCCTGTCTTGTTATCTGTTTTGCATCTCTGGGATTTCTTGATATTTTTCCCTTTCTCGCTTAACATTATTGGCCCTTGCTTGTCAGTCTGTTCCCATTCAACATGGCAGCAGAAATCTTCCTCCTTTACTGTTGTTTAGAATCAGATTTTTTTGTTTTTGTTTTAAGTTGGGGTCTCTCTCGGTCATCCAGGCTGAGTGCAGTGGCATGATCATAACTCACTGCAGCCTCAAATGCGTAACTGAAGCGATCTTCCACCTCAGCCTCCCAAGAAGCTGGCGTGTACCACGCCTAGCTTAGAATCAGTTTTTAAACCTTCCACCAAAAGCTCTAATTTTTTAAAGTCTTTCCAGAAATGTTTATTTCAGTCTAATCAAGAAACACTTTGAAATGCATAAGTTAGAAAATGGTGAATAATTACGACTGTTCCTGGAAGTCATTGTGTGCCTTAATAATTATAAGTTGTAGTCTTTGGTTCTTCTTTGACAGCTCCATTAAACTGTGAATGGTTGTCTTAAGTTTAATGGAATTCAGTCCTAATAAAAAAACTGCTATTTGGTCACAGATTCAGCAGCAAGGGTGTGATACTGATATGGGAATGGGCTGTTTATATGCTTTTGTCTCAACAGAAGTCAATTTTTGGGTCATGCCATGTAAGCTTTTCTGAAGAACATAAACATTTTACAGAATGAAAGCCAGAAGCTAGCTTAGTGATTAGATAAGAGCTGGTTGTGCTTGACAGTGAGATGGTCTTCTTAGGTTAAATGCTCCAAACTTTTCTCTGCAATACTCTTCTTTTCAACTTTGCCCAAGCTCAAGTTTCCTACTCTTTGGTTCAGAGCTCTGAACTTCAGTGTTCAAAATCTGTCTTCATTCCACCATCCCTTAAGAAGCCACCTTTGGGGTTGGGTCTTTGCAGGGTGAAAAAGACTGGCAGAAATATGAAACTGCTCGGCGGCTGAAGAAATGTGTAGACAAGATCCGGAACCAGTATCGAGAAGACTGGAAGTCCAAAGAGATGAAAGTCCGCCAGAGAGCTGTAGCCCTATACTTCATTGACAAGGTGAGAGCATCTTCCTTCCTGTCAGCATTGTCTAGTGTTCAGCTAAACAAAAGTGTAGGGAGTGTCTGCTTTGCCCTAGGCCCTATACCTAGTACTGGAGAGACAATGACACCCTGACACCCACCATCTTACGCATACCAATTCTGGTCCAGTAAGGAAGGTAGAAGTAGAGAGAAGTGTCTACAGTGTGTTTGCTACTGTGTGAATAGTTTGCCTAATAGGAAGATTTGCATGATTCTGAATGTGTCAGAAATACTGTGACATTTTTCAAACACAAAATAAAAAACGTTCTACATTACAACCCAACACATCATATAAATATATTTGTGTTTGTGTATAACTGAATGAAAAGTTGCACAAAACAATACTTAGCCTTTACTATGAGCAGTGAATTCTGATGTTTTTCACGTTATTTCATTCTTTTAGAAAAGTGTGGTTATAGCCGGGCTCGGTGGCTCAGCCTGTAATCCCGCGCCTTTGGGAGGCTGAGGTGAGTGGATTGCCTGAGCCCGCAGGTTCGAGACCCGCCTGGGCAACGAGACCTCATCTCTACAATAAATCAAAAAGTTAGCCAGGCGTGGTAGCGCGCACCTGTAGTTCCAGCTACGTGGAAGGCTGAGGCAGAAGGATCGCTGGAGCCCAGCAGGTCGAGGCTGCGGTGGCCGGAAGTGGCCACTGCACTCCAGTCTGGGCAACAGAGTGAGACTCCAACTCAAAAAAAAAAAAAAGAAAAAGAAAAGTGTGGTTATAACCCATACAATTGGTTAAGCAAACCATGCATGTATCATAACTTAAGTTTGAAGGACAGTGGTCGAGAGATCAGTTTCTCAGTACTCACGAGAATAAAAAGATTTCATGGATTTTTTTCCCCAGGTTTTTACTGCTTATATTTTAGCGTAAGTTCTGAATTTTCTGAAAATTAAGACACTAGCTTTTTTGAGTCCAATTGCCCAGAGTAACAACACTCCCTCATTTGCTACTTGGTTTTTTTAAAAAATCTTTTTCTTTTCTCCATCCTCATTTGAGAGGACAGAGAAGAGAATCTTTAATATTCCTATAACTTTCATAAGGGAAGAAGTAACACTACAGAATCTAGAGTTTCCAGGTTATGTAGACTGATACTCTGTCCCCAAAGAGAATTGGGAGGCTCCTGTTTTTGGCTTACCTTGAAATCCTATGAGCTTTACGTCTCTTCATGCATGTTCTCTCTTTTCCTGGGCAGCTTGCTCTAAGAGCAGGCAATGAGAAGGAGGAAGGAGAAACAGCGGACACTGTGGGTTGTTGCTCTCTTCGTGTGGAACACATTAATCTGCATCCAGAGTTGGATGGTCAAGAATACGTGGTAGAATTTGACTTCCTTGGGAAGGACTCAATCAGATACTATAACAAGGTCCCTGTTGAGAAACGAGTAAGTTGATGTGGCCTGTGCTCCCTGGCCTGTTTTTCATTCATTCAGCAAGCATTTATTGAGTGCCTTTCTTGTGTTCTGCGCTTTGTTAGGCACTAGCAAAATTGACTTGAGCCAGAAGTGGTATTGCATGCTTATAGTCTCAGCTACTCTGGAAGCTGAGTTGGGAGGATCACTTAAGGCCAAGAGTTTGAAGCTGTAGTGGGTTATGATCATACCTGTGAGTAGCCGATGCACTCCAGCCTGGGCAACAAAGCAAGACCTTGTCTCTCACAAAATAAAATAAGCAAAATAAATAAAAATAAATGACTTGAAAGGTGGGGGAGGAATACCGTTTGATATCCTATAAACTTTCTTTTAACACCTGTCTCCAACCCTGTGTGACCTTAAAAATGAGGGATATCTTCTGTAGAAGTATTCAACATCATGCTGTAGGGTTGGCATGCAGCAAACAACATGAATGAACCCACCGCATTATTTTGATGACTGAAGTACATCTCAGTAGCATAGTCATGTTGCACATTTGTGGCTTTGCATCTTTGTTTAGCTTCTCCCCAACTCCTGACTGAGTGCAAAGTTAACCCTTTAGTCCTCAGATCCCTTTGACTGAAGATGGGGCTGCAGCTCCATTGTCCCAATCTAATCTTTTCCAAAGTGTTGGCCTCGAAAAAGACCTACAAGACTCCAGTAATCCAGCCCATCACATTTAATCAGTGATTAGGCTTTGCTGTGGAAATATTCCAGATTAAAGGAGACTAAAGAGCTCTGGTGGGACATGTAACATCTGACCTTAAATAGGAATCAAGGCAATGGACATCATTAGGTCATCTTACAAAACTGAATTATGGGCTATAGATTAGATAACAGTATGTATTGATGCAAATTTATAAAGCAGATGAATATTGTGTAAATGTAAAGGAATATCTATTTTTAGAAAATACCTATTGAAATGTTTTAGGGATAAAGGGCTATAATATATGCAGGGATCCAGAATGGCTCAAAACAAACAATTATGTATGTCCATGTGTAAATACACATATATATGGAGAAAGAGTGAGTGCACATGCCCACTGCATGAATGATAAATTGGGTGAAATGTTAACAGTTGGTGAATCTGGGTAAATGACGTATGGGTGTTTTTTGCCTTTTCTTTGTTTTTTTGTCTTACTTTGCAAGTTTTTGTAAGGTTGGAATTATTTCTAAACTAAATGTTTTTAAAACATTAATAATTAGGCTTCACTTATTTCCTTTAGGTTTTTAAGAACTTACAGTTGTTTATGGAGAACAAGCAGCCTGAGGATGATCTTTTTGACAGACTCAATGTGAGTGAACAAAGCACACTGGGTTAAAGGGCCTCACAGCCAGAGCCTCACAAACTTCTAAAGGAAAGGATTGCTGGGGTGGAGTGTAACTTGAACTTTCTTTCAGCCTAGCCTATCCTGTGGCATCCTATATTCTTCCTCCCTCTGAGCACACAGTGAGTGCGTGGCCAGGAGCAAACACTTCTATGCCGAGACCAGCTGACAGGGCTCTGAGGCAGGGTGAACGGACCCTCCCTTTTATCCTCCCCTGCTCTTGCAGAGCCTTCCCTGAACTGGATGCTAGCCACCTCTGCTGGAGACCCAAGACCTGTTGTTACTGATGTCTTAATAGGGAAGGACAAGTTTGCTTTATTAGTCTGATTTTAAGTTTGAGATACTTCATGGGGAAGCAGCATGCAGCCCTATATTCTGGAATTCTTTTCTGAGCCTCTACTTGCAGGGCAGTAAACTTAACAGGATTGTGACTGCACTGGCATAAATCCCAATATTTTCTTTGTTGCTTTGTCTCCTCCAGACTGGTATTCTAAATAAGCATCTCCAGGATCTCATGGAGGGCTTGACAGCTAAGGTATTCCGTACATACAATGCCTCTATCACACTACAGCAGCAGCTAAAAGAACTCACAGCCCGTAAGTATTGCTTGACCAGATAGGGCCTACACTCCTACTAATGGTATCTGGTATCCTTGCTTAGCTAAGTCCTAGATTATTTCTACTTTTTTTCCTTACCATTGGTGACTGGGAACTTTTTTCCTTCAGACCTCTAGTAGAGAACCAAGATCTAGTTGTATAAAAATAGGATCAGTACTGTTTCTACCTCTCTCACCCCAGCTTCTAGATTAATTTTATGGAATGCTGACAAGAGCTTTCCACCTGCTATGAAAACGTCTGTATGTTGTATGTATGTTATTTAAAAGCTCACAGAGTGAAGACATAGCACTGTGATGTTCTTTAAATTAGAGAGAGTAGCCGGGCTTGGTGGCTCAGCCTGTAATACCGCGCCTTTGGGAGACTGAGGTGAGTGAATTGCCTGAGCCCACAGGTTCGAGACCTGCCTGGGCAGCGAGACCTCATCTCTACAATAAATCAAAAAATCAGCTGGGCGTGGTAGCGCATGCCTGTAATTCTGGCTACTTATAAGGCTGAGGCGGAAGGATCACCAGAGCCCAGCAGGTCGAGGCTGCGGTGGCCGGGAGCGGCCACTGCACTCCAGTCTGGGCGACTGAGTGAGACTCCAACTCAAAAAATAAATAAATAAATAAATAAATTAGAGAGAGCAAAGTTGTCATGGTTACCAGAAGAATGTAGGAGCAAGTCCTTTTGCTGAAGTTTCTGTCATTTTTTTTTTTCTTCCATAAGAGAGTAGATAATACTAAGGAGACCACCAAAAAACCGGAATTATTTTTTTTTTTAAGGGCAGACCCCATGTAGTACAGGCTTCCCCTGCTAGGTAAGTGTTCTAGAAACCTATCAGCATCAGTATACCAGCTGCCTTTTACATAAGTGAATTTTTTTGGAGATTATTTTCCTGCATTTGCCCGTTTCAGAATGGGTGATTGACAAGCCCACTTGACCATACCTCACTGACTGTTCAGCAGTTTTTGACCAAAAACAGCACGACTTCCACACCCTATCTTTCCTATTCACCCGATCTCACCCTGAGTGACTTTTTTTGTTTTCCTGGATGAAAAAAGTTCTCAAAGGGAAACCTTTTGCCAATGAGGAATAGGTGAGATAAAAAATGGCAGAAGCACAAGCACTAAAAGGCATCAAAATTTATGAGTTTAAAAATGGTTTTGAGCAGTGAAAAAGCATCTCAATAGGTGTACTGCATTAAACCGAAAGTACTTTGAAGGTTACAAAAGTTTAAACATGTAAGGATAAATACAGTTTTTTATAAATAAATTCCATTTTTTTAGGGTGGTGTCCCCTCTCAGATTCTAAAAACTAGCTACAGAAGGTATCAGCAAGATCCACAGGTTCCTTTTCCTGGAGCCCAGTCACTACTAAATTTCCACTGCCCTCTGTAAATTTATTAAATGGCCTTAGAGCCAGGTGGGTATGTTTAGTCATATTTTAGGGTTGGATCAAGAATGTCACACGATGCAAGAAATTTATTTGAATGACATAATTTTTCTTTTTAAATAATATAGTGCTTTGTGGCTTAAAAAATGTAAAACTGCCGGTCTCGGTGGCTCAGCCTGTAATCCCGCGCCTTTGGGAGGCTGAGGTGAGTGGATTGCCTGAGCCCGCGGGTTCGAGACCCGCCTGGGCAAGCGAGACCTCATCTCTACAATAAATCGAAAAATCAGCTGGGCGTAGTAGCACATGCCTGTAATTCCGGCTACTCGGAAGGCTGTGGTGGAAGGATCACCGGAGCCCAGCAGGTCGAGGCTGCGGTGGCCGGGAGCAGCCACTGCACTCCAGTCTGGGTGACAGAGTGAGACTCCAACTCAAAAAAAAATGTAAAACTGAGGTCCCTTCATCTCACCATCTTCTACAGACTTTCTCTATCACAATTCCACATTTTTTTCAGACTACTTTGGGTGAGGAGGTATGGAGGTAGGGAATGAGGCAAACAGATGAAGGGTCCCTGGCCAAACTCCCTGAGTTAAAAAGAACAGAGTAGATATTATTATAATATTACTGAGACCCAGAATTCTTCTTGTGATGAGAATTTATTCAGGCCAGGCTTACATATAAACTTCCTACTGTCATTTTCTTATGACAGTTGACTCAAATTTTGACATTGTGCCTTGAGGGAAACTTAAATTGATCATCTGAGTGAGATATAGGCCAGCAAAATTATGGGCATGAAGCACTGGGGAAGACACATTGTGTATGTTCTTTTGGTATACAAACTGACCCTCTTACTACTATATTTACTTACAGCGGACGAGAACATCCCAGCAAAAATCCTTTCCTATAACCGTGCCAATCGAGCTGTTGCAATTCTATGTAACCATCAGAGGGCACCACCAAAAACTTTTGAGAAGTCTATGATGAACTTGCAGTCTAAGGTATCGTGCTTAAAGTAAAGAGAACCATGTCTGCAGTAGTCAGATCATCTTCAAATGAGAGGTTTTTATAATCCATCCTTTGGGGTTGGGATATCAGCAGACCATTTCTGCATCTGTTCTGGAAGAAAGGTCCATGCTAAAGATAAACAAATGGAAGTATGATATTAGTTAATCTCTGATCAAGATACTGAATATCAGGGTACTCACTGTTTAGGAAGTCTTTTGTCTATGCACAGAAGTTCTACATTAACCACTTCCTATCTTGAAAAGGTGACCCTCTATTTGCTAATCATTGTCCTTACTGTACATGAGGAAGATGGATATAGAGTCTTCATGGTTCCTTGCCATAGCTCAAAAATACAATTATTTACAAATTGAAACTATGACATTGAAGTTCCTCCTAATCCTAGTACAACTATTTTTGTTTTTACACATTCCACACAAATCATTTTGATGTAGTTCATCATCAAACATCTGTTGCATAGTGGCTGTGTGCCAGGTAGAGTTGATGCCCTAGAGGGAACGACTGGTGGGTGAACAAGTAGCTGCTCTTTCCCTTCCATGTGCCTCTCTCTACCCTCTGACAATGCCTGGTACTGACCTTTTAAACTACAAGACACTTAACATCTTTGAGTTAGTGATGGTTACATAACAAATCTGTCCTAACCTCTAATCCAGAGTGAGCACTTGCAGATATTTCACTGTAGAACAGACACAGGGTTACAAAGAAAGCCAATTATATTGAAACACAGATACCAAAACATATTGTAAAGTCTATGATATAGTAATAGGTATTGATGAGGTTAAGGTTTGAAGGTTCTAGTAACTCCTGTAAATTTCAAGTCAGTAATGAATATAAATGATACTTTAAGATTTCTACAATTCTAACATGAAAATATCTGCAACATCTGTTGGTGATAAAGTCTTAGGTACTACTGATTTTAGTATGGTTTGTTGCCTACACTATAATTGAAGAAAAAATACTAAATTTTAACTAGAGGTTAATGAAATTAAGGTGGAATTTTTTTCCTATCCAGGTTCATAGAATTCTAGACTTGTCCAACTGGAGTTTAAAAACTGCAGTGGTGGCTGGGCTTGGTGGCTCAGCCTATAATCCCAGCACTTTGGGAGGCCGAGGTGAGTGGATTGCCTGAGCCCGCAGGTTCGAGACCTGCCCCAGCAACTTGGCGAGACCTCATCTCTATAATAAATCAAAAACCAGCCGGGTGTGGTAGCGCACGCCTGTAGTTCCGGCTACTTGGAAGCCTGAGACGGAAGGATCGCCGGAGCCCAGCAGGTTGAGGTTGCAGTGGCCGGGAGCGTGCCACTGCACTCCAGTCTGGGTGACAGAGTGAGACTCCAACTCAAAAAGAAAAACAAAAAAAAAAACTGCAGTGGTATGAGACCACATCTACATTTTTCAGGCACAGAGTGTTTTCTGTCTGTTGAGAGTTCTTCAGGATAAATGCCCATCTGGGTCAGAGGGCACACACAACCTATAGTTGAGGCTGCAGATACCACCTCGCTTTCCTGATGAGATATGCATGTCCACAGTAAATAAATAGACATCCATAGACCTCTTGAATCTTGGATCATGTGGTTGGCAGGCAAAGAACCCTACAGACCACCCATCCTAGCAGCTTCCATTTCAGCCTTGTTACATTGTAGTCATCTAGAATTGTTGATTCTCTTCATGTTATTCTAAGCCAGAAATAAAAAGCATGAATATTCAGGTGCTGTTTACCTAATTGAGGGGACCCCTCCCAGGAGCATGAGGAGGTCTTTTGTTGCTCTCACTCTGGAACCACTGTTGGGGCAGTCTAGGCTGCCTGCCAGACGAACCCTCCAAGCCCAGGAACCCTCTCCTCTTTGCCCACAAAGGAAACACACGCCCCTGTTTGCCAAGTGAATCAATAGAGTCTTTGATGCTTTGAGAGAATTTGGCATAGTCTGCCAATTTAGCATTCACAGAAATGGTTAAAAGGTTGTGGTTTGTTGCATTTCTAGCCTAAAAAGAATCTGGCTTGTGGTGTCTGTGATGCTTTTGTATATAGAGTCAGTTCCCTCAGTTTGACTTTGAGCAACATAGATGTTGGAAGTAAGCCATTCATAGTAAAACATATTTAACAATCCTCTCACAATGGTGGCCTCTGTTTCCAATCTTGGGCAGTATGTGTATGTCTAACAAACAATTCTAGACTTAGTGAGCAGCAGCCCAGTGTATGTGAGTCAAGCATGTATTTACTCTATGAAGGTTGTCTTGACCTCGCAGGTCAATGAGATGATCTGCAGGTATAGTGTTCTCCTGCCCCCAGCGAGCTCACTGGCTCTAGATTCATGGTGTTAACCACTACTGTCTCTAAGCAGGAATCTAAAAACTTAGATTCTCCAGAGGCACCTCATGGGTTCTAACAAGCAAGAAAGGCTGAAACTGCCCTTGTCTCTTCATTTAAGATAGGGTTTCCATGAGACTTAATTTGGAAAAAATTGCTCAAAACGGCTCAAAACGTTTTCACATGTTTTTGAGTGATATCTAATTTCCTTCCCACCTCAGACTTCTCTTCTTTTTAAAACGGAATGCCATAGCTGGGCCATGTCACATATTGGTTTGGGACAGCCTGACTGAGCTGTTTGGCTTCCTGGATACCTTTTACTTGCCAGTTTTCAGTCCCTTGGGTATTCTTTTCAGTGCACCCTTTTTTTCTTGAGAAGCTGGTAACTCCTTCCCCAGAGTACTGGCAGGATCTGAGGAATGAACTTAGGCTTGCTCAGGAGAATCAAGTATCAGCTTCCTAAAAAGTATCTCCTACAGTATTCTTGGAATAAAGACTAAAATCTGGCACAGGATCTATTTGATAAATAGCTGTCATTTGTAGCCCTCTTCCCAGATGTCTAAAGCCAGAGTGTTCTCTAATGGAAAGATTGGCACACAGATTCCCAGTCGTAGGGGTTCCTTTTCCTGAGCCCCACGTTATTGCCCTATAGATCCTT
Organism: Carlito syrichta; assembly: GCF_000164805.1. Taxonomy (NCBI): domain Eukaryota; kingdom Metazoa; phylum Chordata; class Mammalia; order Primates; family Tarsiidae; genus Carlito; species Carlito syrichta. Next base: position 294,318 of record NW_007248750.1, read on the forward strand.
CATTTTTTGAAGATTACTGAGAAACATACATGAGCAAATAGCAGTTGAATTCAGCAGTCACTGTGTGTCTCCTCTGCCTTTATGAAGACACCCTTAGTGTGTTTACCTGAAAAACCACTGAGACAGACAGCTACCTGGTGGAGATAACATCTAAGATTCACCTTCTCTGATGGGACACATTTTTATTTGGCTTATTTTGGTCCTAACCTTACCACTCTTCTTTTCCACCTAGATTGATGCCAAGAAGGAGCAGCTAGCAGATGCCCGGAGAGACCTGAAAAGTGCTAAGGCTGATGCCAAGGTCATGAAGGATGCCAAGACCAAGAAGTAAGTACCTGATACTGTTCAAAGTCAGTGTTGTTTGAGAGAGAGAAGCATGTACAGCATCAGTGGGAGGCCCCTGGGCCCCAGCTTTTCTAGTCTTTTGAGTGATGTCTTTTGGAAATCTCTGTACTTGGGCCTTTTATACTTTACTGCCCTGTAGTGGCAGGATGGAGTTGCAGTATGTTCTTGTTTGGAGGCCAGCCCTGGTTCTTGATTTTTCTGCCATTCTTCTAGGGTAGTAGAGTCAAAGAAGAAGGCTGTGCAGAGACTGGAAGAGCAGTTGATGAAGCTGGAAGTTCAGGCCACAGACCGAGAGGAGAATAAACAAATTGCCTTGGGAACCTCCAAACTCAATTATCTGGACCCTAGGATCACAGTGGCTTGGTAAGTGTTGAGCCCTTCTTGAGCTCCTGCTGCTGGCTCGAGAAAGGTGGAAAGGGTTCCAAGAGCATTGTTGGCCTTCACGTGCCATTCCTAAGCTGCACATGTCTAGTCCTCTGGGTACTTCTGCTGTACCTACTACTGTGTTGTGTTCTGGTTGCTGACCCTTGTCTACAAATGCTTCAGAACATCCTGGATGGTCCTAAGTGGTCAATACTATTATACTACCTTTATGTTTATGTTCTGTTTTAGAAGGCAGGTGCAGTCCCTATCCCTTATGGAACTTTAGGACAGGAATGAAAACATTTAGTCTTTATTGAAAGAAAAATGGAAAAGAGCCCATCCATGTATACTTTAAAAAAAACTTCAATGAAATGTTTACAAGTGAAAGAAGAAAGGTAGGAACAAGAGAGCAAAACAAAATGTAAATACAGACCTGAGCAACCTACACAAAGAGGAAGAGAGACCTTTAACAAAGGCAGATAAATTCTGTTATGTGTCTTCTCCCTCTTCTTCCCTCTCCCCCAACACAGAGTCATATAATAACATCCCAAATAAATGACCTTTTTTTGAAGATGTTTAGTTTGAGCTCTGAAATTCTGGGCATAAGTGGAGATGGCATCTGCTTCTCTGGGCCAGAGATTCTACCCTGCTCTTGTACCTTTATCTGCTCTTTTTTTGCTTTGTTTGTTGCTACAGTTTTAGTTAGCTCCTGAGAGGCAATATAGTACAATGGTTTACAGCATGGAGCCAAATTGCTTGGGTCCACATTCCACCTCTACCACTTACTAGCTGCATGAGAACATAAATAAATTACTTAGTGTCTCTGCCTGTTTTTTTCATCTGGACCTTTTTCATTTGTACATCTGTAGAAGTGCCTACTTTAGAGATCATTGCCAAAATTAAATGAATTGATCACATTAAGCCCACAAAGAACATGCCTGGTGCACCATTAATTTGCATCCTTACCAGACAGATGTGAAGGCACATCCAAGCCTAGACCCCAGGTCTGGACCTTTGCTCTCTAAATCACACTGATTACCTTTCTTTCTCCTTTGTTTGCAGGTGCAAGAAGTGGGGAGTCCCAATTGAGAAAATTTACAACAAAACCCAGCGGGAAAAGTTTGCCTGGGCCATCGACATGGCTGATGAAGACTATGAGTTTTAGCCAGTCACAGGGGTCAGGGTTCTGTGAAAAGGAACAGTGTGGTTTGGGGAAGATGGATAAACTGAGCCTCATCTGCCCTCACACCTGAGGGAGAGAGGCAGCAAGTCTTAACAAACCAACATCTTTGCGAAAAAGATAAACCTGGAGATATTATAAGGGAGAGCTGAGCCAGTTGTCCTATGGACAACTTATTTAAAAATATTTCAGATATCAAAATTCTAGCTGTATGATTTGTTTTGAATTTTGTTTTTATTTCAAGAGGCCAAGTGGATGGGAATTTGTCAGCATTCTGCCAGGCAAATTCACTGTTTCACTGAAGCGTTTGGATTCTCTTAGCTACTGTATGCGAAGTCCGATTATATTGGTGCGTTTTTACAGTTAGGGTTTTGCAATAACTTCTATATTTTAATAGAAATGAATTCCTAAACTCCCGCCCCTCTCCTCCATTTCAGGAATTAAAAATTAAGTAGAACAAAAACCCAGCGCACCTGTTAGAGTCGTCACTCTCTATTGTCATGGGAATCAATTTTCATTAAACTTGAAGCAGTTGTGACATCGGAAGTGTTTTGGTTCAGACACCTGTTCACAGAAAAGCATGATGGGAAAATATTTCCTGACTTGAGTGTACCTTTTTAAATGTGAATTTTTATTTGTTTTTAATTATTTTAAAATATTTAAACCTTTTTCTTGATCTTAAAGATCATGTAGAGTGGGGTTGGGGAGGGATGAAGGGCGAGTGAGTCTAAGGATAATGAAATAATCAGTGACTGAAACCATTTTCCCATCATCCTTTGTTCTGAGCATTCTCTGTACCCTTTAAGATATCCATCGTTTTCTTTTTAAACCTGTCTTTCACTTGAAAGATTTTATTGTATAAAAAGTTCCACAGGTCAATAAACTTAGAGGAAAATGAGTATTTGGTCCAAAAAAAGGAAAAATAATCAAGATTTTAGGGCTTTTATTTTTTTCTTTTGTAATTGTGTAAAAAATGGAAAAAAAGATAAAAAAGCAAAATTTTAATGTGAAGACTTTTTTTGCTATAATCATTAGTTTTAGAGGCATTGTTAGTTTAGTGTGTGTGCAGAGTCCATTTCCCACATCTTTCCTCAAGTATCTTCTATTTTTATCATGAATTCCCTTTTAATCAACTGTAGGTTATTTAAAATAAATTCCTACAACTTAACGGAAACTTAAGTGTTTGCCTCTTTGTTATCAAGGGCCCCTGGCCAGAGTTGGGACTCTGGGACTGGAACTTAGTGTGGGTTACAGTCTGAACAGGCAGGGTGGGTACCTCTCCAGGAGCGGATGAGGTGGGGCCTAGCCTGGAAGGAGGTGCGGTGCATCTGTCCTGCTGCTGTGGGTGTGGGCTTAAGAAGATCCAAAGTCCACATAAAGACAGCTCTCCTGCTGCTGCAGGTGTGGGTTGAACGGGATCCAAAGTCCACATAAAGACAGGCCCCAGAAAGTAAGGAAAGGTGCTGAAAATCCACAAGAACAGGTGGGGTGCAAGAACTGAATCTGAGGTATCTTTATTGAGCAAGATGAAGCAAGGGCATTTGGGAGGCAGATATTTTGGAGAGCTTTCCCTGTGTACCAGCCAGAAGCAGAAGGGAGTTTTTTTGGAGTTTGTGTGGCTAAGCTTACAGTCAGGATGGGAGAATTAAGGGTACAAAGCCAATTAAAACACTAGACCCCAGAAGCCTCTTCCCAGGTGGAATGTGGACTTCTCCCCGCGTTGACTGGTTAATTGAGAGTGACCTTTGACCCCCATGCTTCAGGGACCCTAGCTGGCCATAGTCTCTACAAGAACATTTTCTTCATCCTAGTTTATAGCTAAGTAGAATTTAGGATGAAAGGTGAGGTCTCTAGGTCAAATGGAGCAGGCAGCAGGAAGGCCAGTGTTCAGAACTGGTCACTCAGTGGAAGGACTTTGGGCCCTCTAGCTTGCTAGCATGAGTATCTTCAGGAGGTGAGCTATCTCTCCCTGATGGTCTCCATTATCCCTGGGGCCAGGGGAAGGGTTGAATGCTGGACTACAGAAAAGAATCCTGGAGGTCTTTGTAAGCCTGTATTTTTAGTGGCCAGTGAAAGAGGCAGCATTCAGCCTGGGGAATGAAGGAGGTTATGTAGCCATCATTGCTTTGGAGCAAGAGATTGCAGCCAGGTATTTTTGAAGTCTGTGGTGTTGAGGTAGCTGGACCATTGAATGTAGGGAGTAACAACAGAGAGGCTCTGCAGTGCCTAGTTGACACACTGCCTGGGTAGGTGATGATTAAGTGGACTTAAGATTTGGGACTGGGCAGGACCTGCCACAAATAGGGAATAAACCTTAATCCACACTAGAAATCAGGTTAGAGGAGGCCTTACAAGCAGAAGACCTTGCTGATGAGCAGAAAGTACTGCCTACCTCTTTGGCAAGGACCTCCCCTGCAAGTCTGAAGGCAAGTACAGGACAGCTAGATGCTGCACAAGACAACTGGGAAGGGTATCCCAGGCAGTGGCAGCAGGCCTGGGAGACAAAGCCAGAAAATGCGAAGCTGACCTGGCCACTGGGGATGTGAGAGGCTGGACAGGTAAGCAGGAGCCAGAAGGATGAGCCTTGAAGGATGCTTGAGCCTGGAGTTGGAAGTAAACATAGCCCCTTTGCCTAATCCAATGGGTGTCGCTTTCAGCCATGTCCAAGAGGTCAGATGGGGCAGGGTTTGAGAAACTCCCTCCTGACAGCCCTTTCTCTGATGCCTGAATCCAGCTGTAGGCAAAGGAGGATGGCTTCTACGTGCTGACTTGCCGCCTCTCTCCATTACCATCCTCCCCTTCTCCAAATCTGGTCAGCAAGCCCTGTCCGGTCTCCCTGCCAAAAGCTGTCAAATCGAGCTCAGGCCTCTGCTACTTTAAAAACAAGACAAAAAACTTCACAACCCTTACTCAGCCCTTTCCAGCCACTACCTCCCTCATTCTCCATTTCCCAAACAAGCACCTGTGTTGAGTCATCTACACCACCCAGTGACTCCCCTGCCCACTGCAGCTCACTTCTGCCCCATGTGCCTTTAATTCCTTCCCTTTACTCTGACCATGATCACCAATGACTAAGTGACCAAACCAATAAACGGGCTCTTAAGTCTGCATTTTTCTTAAGTTCTTTGCAGCACTGAACACTGTTGACCCACTCCTTCCACCGTTTCGACAGTACAATGATTTTTAGTAACCTTACTGAATGGTACAACCATCACCATAAGTCAGTTACAGAACATATTTTCATTCCCTCAGTAAAATCCCTCAGGCCCATGTACAATTAAGTCACATTCCCACACCCAGCCTCCACTAATCTCTATAAAATTGTATTCTGGGCATCTCATGAAAATGGGATCATACAGTCCCTTCTACAAACATTTCCCTCTGGTTTTTGCAATGCCCCTCTCCTGGTTTTACTCCTATTCACCTCAGGCCGTTGCTGTCACCTCTTCTATCAGATCCTTAAATGCCATGTCTTGTCTCATTCAGCCTTGCTGATTTCATTGGCACCTAAGGACGATGACTCCTATCTATCTCCAGCCTAGAGCCCTTTTCTGAGCTCTAGACACACATTGCCAACTATATCTCTGCAGGCGATGTCTGCAGACACCTCCATCTCAGCATCTCTGGAACTGAGCTCAATACCTGCCACCCTAAACCTGTTGGGCCAGCGTTTCACACCTGGAAACTAGGGTAGCCGTCATCCTTCACTCTTCTTTCATTTCCACACCCAGTAAATTACTGACTCCAAAATCTCCTAAATACTATATATAGTACATAAGTATTTCCCCTGCAGAAAAAAAATTTTTTTTTAAATTTTCTTCTGAGAAAAGAGTTGACTTATATTTCTTACAAATTCCTCAAATAATGAGACACTCTCAACTTGTTTTGAACCAGAAAGCACTTTTTGGAGAAAACACATTACCCTGAAATGACCTCAGTCAAGCTAGTTTGGGATGCTTGTAAGTAGTCCCCTGACAAAATCAGTAAACGAGGAGACAAAGAAATTTAACACAGACTTAGTAATTACTTCTCACAATCTCAAGCACTCTGTTAACAAACCTCTTAAAGATTACTAAATAGGAAGAATGTGTTCATTTTTAAAAAAATTCAATAAGCCGGGCTCGGTGGCTCAGCCTGTAATCCCGCGCCTTTGGGAGGCTGAGGTGAGTAGATTGCCTGAGCCTGCGGGTTCGAGACCCGCCTGGGCAGGCGAGACCTCATCTCTACAATAAATCAAAAAATTAGCTGGGCGTGGTAGCACGCGCCTGTAATTCTGGCTACTCGGAAGGCTGAGGAGGAAGGATCGCCGGAGCCCAGCAGGTCGAGGCTGCGGTGGCCAGGAGCGGCCACTGCACTCCAGTCTGGGCAACAGAATGAGACTCCAACTAAAAAAAAAAAAAAAAAATTCAATAACTACTTACATATGTTTTTAAACGCCTTTAAGAAAAACAATAATGGATAACATGATTAAGTTGAAATTTGTGTCAAAATAATGTGGGAGGGGTTAGTGGGTAGAGTTGGGCATGGAATGAGTGGACACTAATTCATTGTTGATGGGAGTTTATTATACTATACACTTAGACACTTAAGGTTTTTCCATAAAATGTTTAAAGCAATATAGTAACTGATTATGAAGATCATGTATATATATGGGATATAAATTTATATGCATATAAATGATTTTCCCCATTTTTCAATATAAGATTACGTGTGTGTGTGTGTGTATATATATATATATATATATATATATATATATATATATATATATATATAAATCTATCTAAGGCTCCAGTTTAGTCATTGGGCATTTCTTAGGTCATGTCACCTGCGTTCCTCCTCAACTGGGATGCATTTTCAGTCCCTCAAAAGCCTCATGTTTCCATCTCAGATCATCAGGCATTAGAGTGCACAACCTAGATCCCTCACATGTGCAATTCACAATACGGTTGACACTCCTGTGAGAGTCTAATGCCGCAGCAGATCTGACAGAAGAAGAGCTCAGGTGGTAACGCGAGCAAATGTGAGAAACGGGGGGATGATGTTCTAATGTTATACTATAAGGTGATGCTTTGGCTAAAATTTCCAGTGATAGCATCACATACTAACTCAGAAAGTATTCTCTGTGTACCAACGTGAATGAATCTCAATAACATTAAGCTGAATGTAGATACAAGAGTGATTCCATTTAAATGAAATTCTAGACTAGGCAAAATTAATCTGTAGTGACAGAAAGTAAGTCAGTGGTTGCCAGATGGTGGCAAAGGAGATTGATTGCAAAGGGGCAGCAGGAAAGTTTTGGGGGTGATGGAAATGTTCTAATCTTGATCAAATGGGGGTTACACGAAGGTATACATTGTCAAAGCTCAAGCTTTACACTTAAAATGAGTGCATTTTATTATATGTAAATTATTCCTTAACAAAGTTGATTTTTTTTTATTGCTGTCTCTCAACTTAGAAGGCTGGGAAAGTGATTGCTTTGAGAAATTATATTAGATGGCTCAAAAAGTGGCTCTCATGGTGAAAAATACATAGAAATGAAAGATTAATGTAAAGAGTTGAATATGGCTTATTACTGGAAATAGAGTGGGAGAAATCAATATTCATGAATATATTGTTTTAAATAATATGTGATTAAAGTATGTATATGTAACTAAATAAACTTATATGTCGACATTTGAATCATGCATCTCTAGAAACGTTTCTATTTTAGTTGCAGGGGAAAAAAAGCCCCAGAGACCCTATCATAAAAACAACTGTCCACCTTATATTGGAGCAGCTGTATCTTCACATGTCTCTTACTTTGCTCCATCCCCGCAGCCACCAACAGGTCTAGATAAGGCCAGGTGTCTCTCCTCAGTGTTCCAGGGGCCCTCATTACACTAAATCATCATGGTCTGTTGGCATTTCTGTTCCCATTGCTGGAGTGGAAATGTGATCTGATTCAGATCTGCTGTCTCTATGCTCTAGAACTGTGGTCTCCAACCTTTTTGGCATCAGGGACTGGTTTCATGGAAGATAATTCTTCCATGGACTAGGGGGTCAGGGGAATGGTTTCAGGATGATTCAAGCACATTACATTTTATTATTATTACATTGTAATAGATAATGAAATAATTATACAACTCATCATAATGCAGAATCAGTGGGAGTCCTGAGCTTGTTTTCCTGCAACTAGATGGTCCCATCTGGAGGTGATGAAAGACAGTGCTAACACACACCTCAGCTCCATCTCAGATCATCAGGCATTAGAGTGCACAACCTAGATCCCTCACATGTGCAATTCACAATATGGTTGGCACTCCTGTGAGAGTCTAATGCCGCAGCAGATCTGACAGAAGAAGAGCTCAGGTGGTAACGCGAGCAAATGTAAACACAGATGTCACTTGCTGGCTGCTCACCTCCTGCTATGTGGTCCAGTTCCTAAGAGGCCATGGACCAGTACTGTATGGGGACCCCTGCTCTAGAGGGAGGCATCAGGGATGTTTGCTGGAAGAAAGGGAGGGAGGAAGGGGAGAAGAGAGAGAGGGAGATAGCGAGGGAAGGAGGAAGGGAGGTAGGGAAAGCGGGAGAGATAGAGACAACAAAGCAGGTAAGTCCTGACCTGGGACTGTGGCTAGCAAGGGCTTTTCCCTTCTCTTCCTTCAGGTGCCGTTTGTCATCACAGTGAAGCAACTAGTGTATCCTTGCCACCCCCCAGAATAAGGTAGGTCTGTGGCCCAACTGGAAAGCCTTAACATCTGGGTTCCACTATGGGCACCAATCGGCAGGTTCTATGGAGAGAGCAGAGTCCCTGGCTGAGTCAAATGTGGTCTGTGGCCCAACTGGAAAGCCTTAACATCTGGGTCCCACTATGGGCACCAATCGGCAAGTTCTATGGAGAGAGCAGAGTCCCTGGCTGAGTCAAATGTGTTTTTGCCTCAAGTGAGAGAAAACATGAGGCTTTTGAGGGACTGAAAATGCATCCCAGTTGAGGAGGAACGCAGGTGACATGACCTAAGAAATGCCCAATGACTAAACTGGAGCCTTAGATAGATTTGGAGGCCAGAGGACAAAAGCCAAAACAGCAGGTTGTGGCTGGAACTCAAGATGCATTGAGATGAGTACATAGGAAGTACAGGTTGTGTGCTGAGATGTAGGTTGTCTCACAACCTAGAGAGGGCTTGCTCAGACATCTAACACAAGAACCTGAGTTAAAAGTAAACAAATGTTTAAAGAAAACAAACAGAGCTGGGTGTCATGGCTCACACCTGTAATTCCAGCACTTGGGAAGGCAGAGGCTAGAGGACTGCCTGAGGCCAGGAGTTTGAGAACAGCTTGAACCACATAGCGAGACACCAGTTTCTACAAAAATTTATTTAAAAATAAAAAATAAAAATAAGGAAAAAGAACAAAGTTTTATGCATGGCTCAAATTAGATACTCCAAGACTATAAATCTGCCTCCCTTCAAATGTGGAAGGGGCTTCACTGACCTGTATTATATGTCCTCTATTATATTCACTCAAGGTAATTACAAGGAACAAATGGAAACCACAACAGCATTTGCTATTAATATTAATCTATTGAAAACATTCTCCACTGTCAAATAAGTGTCTATGTGAGAAACTTCTTTTATAATTTAACTTCAGGAAATTTTTCTCCCCCAAGAACCAATTTTCTAATATCAGAAGAGTTATTACTTTGGGTACCAGGAAGCTCAGCCACATTTGATTCTCAATCACAGCAGCTACAATAACCCATATACCATATTATAGTCCTTCCCATAATTTCATATCCCACTTCTGTAGTACAATACTTTTGTTTGTTTTTTAAGTACTCGAAGCTTTTTTTTTTAAAGGGCTGGAAAAGAACATATTTGTGGTGGGCATAGTTATGTGCCCCTTCAAGGAAGGACTTTAGTTATCAGCCCCTCGAAAATCACCTCAGCTGCAGAGGGCCATTGGCCAAGGCTGGACTCTTCCCAGGACAGTCCACATCCATTTCAGGCCAGTGCTGGACAACAGAATACTGGAGGTTGGCTGAGACTGTCATCAGGCCTGTAGCACAGTTTAATTTCTCCCTGCGCCCACTCCCATTTCCTTCCAGTCCCTCCCACAGTGTTGACCCCAGAGGCACTCCCTAACAAATATCCTTCACACTAAGCTGTCCCAGAGTCTGCATCCCAAAGAACCTGACCTGTGACAACACTGAATAAGATCAGTATTTCAAATAAATAAAACCAGAAAACGCATCAGGTAGGGGTATTTTGAAAAGAAGTGAGGAACACAGTAAGTATCCATACATACATGGAAAGCAAAACAGCATTGACTCTAGCCAGACTGCCTGGGTTTGAATCCTTTCTCTGCCACCTATTAGTTGTGTGACCATGGGCATGTCTCTTAATCTCTCTGTGCCTCTGTTTTTCTTTCTATGAGGTGGGAATAATAAGAGTACGTATAGGACTGTAATGAAGAGGAAATGAACCAATATGGATTCAGCAGTTACATAGTGTTTCCTATATGCCAATCACTGTTCTACATGGCTATTAAATAAACAGCCATGAGGCCAAGTTCACAGGGCCAGAGGGGCACTCTCAGAGGGTCCCAGAGGGTTGGGATTCTCCCTAGACTGCAAGCACAGACACAGGCATAGTATATTGTTGAAGCAAGTGTCTTCAGAGAAACAGGTCCAAGCAAGGCTAGCCTGGGTGATGTCACAGGCGTGTGCCTCATGTGGGGGCTGGGCTGCTCCTCCCAGACAGCGCAGCTGCACACATTGCCTGTTACACCCACACACCCATATATATGCTGAGCTGGAGGAAGCCCACACAGACCACACCCTCTGCCCACCCTGTTTTTCCTGAACCTCCTTTGGCAGAAGGAGGCACCTGAGGCCTGGGATGCTGGCTCAGAAGACCCAGGAAGAAATGGGTCCTGTTCCCTGAGGACAGGCCTGGCAACAGGCTGAAAACTCAAGCTCCTGTTGGCAGGGATTTTCTGGGCCCTTGGAGGTCCAGCCTTGGAGGCAAGAGTAAAAGCAAGAAACCTTAGGCTGCATGTTGGGAATCTCCCAGAAAACCAAAAAAACAGATTTAAAGAGGGCATCACAGCTCACAGGCTACCCGAGTCATCACAGGAAACTCAACGAGGGCTGCAGCACTCAGGAAGGTGCCTCCCAGAAAAACTGACAAGATCAGGCAGTCAGGGAGGGGCCCCATTCAGCCCCCACCTGCCTTCCTGGCCTCATCATCCTTCCCATGCTCCCCCTCACTCAAATACTCCAGCTTTCTCTCTGTCCTTAAACTCAGCAACCTCTTCCTGGCCTCAAGGCCTTTGAACATGCTGTTACCTCTGCTTGGAAAGTACTCTCCTCCAACCCACCCTTAATAATTCTCCTGGCCATCTGCTCACCTCCTTCAGGCTTTTGCTGAGTGCTAAAGAGGTCTTCCATGTCAACTTGATCTTAAGTAGGTCTCCCTAATATTTTATCTCCCAGCCCTCATCAAAATTGTCATTACATAAGAGTATTTGTTTAATGTCTGTGAATTCCTGAAGAGCTGGTACTGGTTCTCTCTTGTTCGAATTCATACTGCCAGCACCCAGCACAAAGTAGCTCAGGAGTCACAGAGCTTTAAGCACAAGTCAGTCCAAGCCACACTCTATGAGTGCTCATGTTCTGCTGGGTTCCCTGTGCCCAGGGTCAGCCATGGGCATGCCTCCCCTCACCCTTACAGATTTACCAGTTAGCCTCTGTCCACTAGCTACTGACCATCAAGACTTACCTAAGCCAGTGAATCTCTTATGAGGCACAACACATGGAGTCAAGCAGACTTGGGTTCAAAATCCCACTTGTTAGTTATGTGGCCTTGGGGCAAGTTGTAGGATTTCTCTGAATCTCCGTTTCTTCATCAGTAAATTGGGGACCATCATGCCTGATTAGAGGGTAATTATGAAGATCAGGTGTGACCAACCACAGGTGTAAACCGTACAGCACAGGGTCAGGCACTGAGTCAACTCTACCTAGCTCCTTCCCTCTCACTTTATTTATTTATTTTTAGAAAGCAGGATTTACTGAGAAGACAGAAAAGCTCCCACAGTGGGAGGGGACCCAAGGGTGTTGCCGTTTATTTATTTTGAGTCAAGGACTCACTCTGTCACCCAGGCTGGAGTGCATGGCACAATCATGGCTCACAGCAGCCTCCAACTACTGCGCTCAAGCAATCCTCCTAGTCAGCCTCCTGAGGACCTGGGACTACAAGCACCATGCCTGACTGATTTTTTTATTTTTTTGGTAGAGATGTGGTGTCACTATGTTTCCCAGGCTGGTCTTGAACTCCTGGACTCAAGCATTTCTCCTACCTTGGCCTCCCAAAGTGCTGGTGTAGTAGGCCACCATGCTCGAGCCCTTCTTCCCACTTGAAAGGCCTGTCACTAGGTAGCAGACCATCTCAGCTACCCCATGTCTCCTTATGCTGCTGAATCCTTCTAGGACAATGTCTCAACATCATACTGAATTCTGAGTTTCTTAGGGACTGCACTTGGGAATTAGGGAATCAACACACACACACACACACACACTTTACCACTACAGCAAGACAAAGTCAGAGACAGCACCAGACACTGTGCTAGTCACTATCCAGTAGGGTGGGTTGTATACATTCTTTTTTTTGGAGTCAAGTCGGAGTCTCACTCTGTTGCGCAGGTTAGAGTACAGTAGCGCGATTATGACTTACCATAGCCTCAATCTCTTAGGCTCAGGTGATCCTTCTGGCTCAGCTGTCTGAGTAGCTGGGCCTACAGGCCCGTGCCATCACACTGAGCTAATTTTTGTATTTTTTGTAGACATGAGGTTTCACTATGTTGCCTAGGCTGGTCTCGAACTCCTGGGCTCAAGCAATCCTCTCATGTTGCCCTCCCAAAATGCTAGGATTACAAGCGTGGGCCACCATGCCTGGCAACACACACTCTTTTTTTTTTTTTTTTTTGAGTTGGAGTCTCACTCCATCACCCAGACTGGAGTGCAGTGGTCGCTCCCAGCCACTGCATCCTCGACCTGCAGGGCTCCGGGAATCCTTCTGCCTCAGCCTTCCAAGTAGCTGGAACTACAGGCGCGCGCTACCACACCCGGCTCATTTTGATTTATTGTAGAGATGAGGT